>NC_136506.1:66717934-66815434 GCF_053919585.1 Euprymna scolopes
CTAATCTTTGAAGGGCAGCTTTTCTGATGACTCTCAAGGTCAGCTCAATCATTCAATGATACAACTTGGTTATAAAAATTTGTCTCCTTTCCATCTCATTACGATATGATGTGTGTGTGTGGGGGGGGGGAGATCAAATTTTATTTTTTAATATTATTTTTTAAATTGTCTTGTTTCAAATTTGAAGATATTCAATTATGTCGGCATATATTTCTGCATTAGCTTTAATTTCCTCATATGAGAAAAATTACTATGCATGATATCCTATGAACTATGAAATAAAATCGTTTATCGTCCTTTATATGCACACCCTTCTCTGAATTAATATGTAATATTCATTCGATTTCATCATTTTAATTGGCGCAAATAAAATCGAAAAGTCATCATTTTTTTCTAATTCGATTATTTGCGATGACAATTGATGATTCCTGACTTGCTTGTTTCTTTTAATCTTTACTAAAATTCCTTAATGATTCCAGGAAGCAATCCTATTCTTGTCTGGTCAATATATCGATTTATTGATTTGTTAAAACAAAAAAAAAATAATTTGTTTTAATAGTGGAAGAAAATGATAGTGAAATCTCAATCTTTTACGTATTTTATTTTTTTATTTTATTTATTTATTTTTTTTTGTAATTATACAATCAGAATCTTCATTTCCGATGAAATGTTTCCCGGTTTTGTCTCGTATCTAATAAAATAATAAAAAAAAGATTAATTTAATGGGATTGCCGTCAAAGAAGAAAAAATCACTTAAAGCTTATTTAAGTTCTGTTATTTTATGGTGAAAATTATGAATAAAATTTTAATAAAAAAATGCGGTGCATGTTTACATAGATGATCTTTTAAGCCAACGCATTTCAGGTGAAAGTATTATTAGATACTTTCGTGTTATGGCGAAATTAGTATAATTCCAGAAATTATGAAAAATAATCCAGTAGAAAATGTGCTAGATGTATTTTTACAAAAACTATTCACAATTATGTTCTATTAAAAAATGGATCCTTAATTTAAACCAAGGGAGATAAGTCAGTTTGTCATACTAAATTGGTTGCACAACACTTCCACATATGGTAAAACTCGATAATTCAATAAATTCTATTTTTACTTGGAATTATTTTTCTACTATAATTTTTGAAATTTATACTAATTTCATCGTGTCTGTTAAGTATGTAATGTTATCACATGCGTTGGTTTAAAAGATCGTCAATTTAAACAAGTACCAAAAATTAAACTAAAAACCTCAGCATATATACATGTGTATGTCTGTGCAGTGATGTGCAGAGAACGTTTTCAGGGCAAGTGCTCAAGTGAAATAAACGGCAAAAATATAGCAATGAACAACGTCTCTGTGACGTATAATGCATTCTTCTGAAAAGGGCACTTTTGAAACGGGAGTAAAAGGGGCATGTGCTTGGGTACCCCTAGCACCCCCCCCCCCGCCCTCTGCTCATCCCTGTGTCTGTGTAGGTATTTACCTTCCTCATACTGTGGGAGCGTGTGAGAAGGTCGGAAGTTAGGAAAAATCGAGCCAGCATCCATAATGAAGGAGTACTCTGGCTCTGCAAAAATGCTTGAGCAACCCCATTCACATTCTCCACTGAAAGCATCTTGGACAATAAGATCAACTTATTTCACTCGAAAGCTGGGAAAAAGCCTGATAAATTGGATCTCCTAGGCCTACCTAAAATGGATGCCTAAGCTCAACATAGAAATGACCCAGTTTCTGGTGAATTGATTGTTAGGGTCAGAACCTCGACTGGCATGCAACACCAATTGCAACCAAATGTCAAATGCATAACGTGTATGTCAACCTCTTTAGTCTGTTAGTCCTAGGAATGTGAAATTTGCTAGGAATGACCCCCTTCCTATGGACATAGTTCTTATTCATTAAAATCTTATGAATTGGATAATTCTATTGTTTACGTTGGTTTCCCTGATATCTTTCTAATAAAAATTCTTTCTTACAGAAGGGACCAAGTGAAGGTTACCAACAAATTATACAAAAGCATTTCTGTAAAACAAACTGAATTCGAACTTGGTACACCCAAGTTATCAGTCTGTGTCATTAATCTCTTGACCATCGTTATCTCTCAATAATCCTAATATAGCTATCTATAATTTTTTTCTCCGAATATTCCATGATGCCCTTCATGAAAATGTTCATCATCACGTGACGGTGGATAAGTGAATAATGACACAGACTGACATCCTGGGTGTGCCAAATTCAAATCCAGTTCGTTTCACTGAATAGTTTCAGGTAGGGATGTTCCTTCTGTAACAGCTCGATGTCTTTCTAGAAAATTCTAATTATAAAGATATCAAGGGAACGAATGCCGACAAAAAATTAATTGATTCCTAGATAATGAATGAATGATACTCAACAACCACCATCACCACTATAACCGTCGTTATCATCATCATCATCATCATCATCATCATAATGACAACGATGCCCATTTTACATGCTGGCATATGTTGGACGACTTTTAGGAATTGATTCACTCCTTATCAATTTCTTCCAAGTTTTTCTTGGCCTTTTGCAAAATATGGATGTGACTTGCAAAATTGTCAATAACTCTGACACAACTCTCTCTTGGTACTGCTCTGATTTAGGCTGTAATTGCACTTTTCATTCATGCTATGATCGACTACCAATAATGTGTGCGTGATTTTAGCTGAGGATGTGAATCTACAAATTTACTTAAATTTGAAATAGCATTTTAATCAATGACCGCCAAGATTGAAGGAACACATTTTAAGATCAGATTCGTTTATGTTTTAATAACCTTCATTCTATCCATAGTTATTAAAATTGAACTCTGACTTGTAATTATAATAATTTGCAAATGCGAGCCATTCAAAAATAGCTCAAATGTTTTTATTTTAGTGTTAGCATTTTAAAACTCTTTTTACTTTTATTTTTATTAACAAAACAAAACAAAGCAAAAAAAAAAAAGAATTACAAAGAAAAACAGTTGTCTGTTTGTACAATAAACATTTGGTTAACCGATTTGACATTTTGAAAAACTGAAATATGTAACCGGAAGTAAAGACTGCTATTTCTAGTTTTATCAAGTTATACAAATAGAAAGTTTTCAGTAAAATATATTAAAAAAAAAAAAATAATTAAAATTAAGGATATTTCTATGGCTGGGACCCAGTACTAACCCCAATGTTTTCAATTGAGTTTTATGGAACAACCTAGAAATGGTTGAAGCAGTTTATTTGAAAGTGAAAATAATATATAAAAAAAGATAGACATAAAAATGTACACAATTTTTCAAGTAAGTATTAATTTTTATTATTTGAGTTGTTCTGATCTTGGATGTTCTCACAACGTTTCAGCCAATGTTATCTCTGACCATCATCAGGTGCACAGACACATGGTGCAACGTGTAAAAGTATAAAGTAATAATCCGTTCAAAATGACAGTCTTCCGGGGGTTGAAGGTTCAATCCATACTATAAGTAATACTAAGAATACAATTACAAATTACTACTAAAATAGAATCAACTTACCTTCGTAGAGTAAAGCGTTGTTGTAAATTTGATAAAGATTTTAAAGTTCGACAGAAACATTTCCAAGTTTGGCAAGATGCAACTGAAGGTGATTGCATCAGCTGAAATAACTCAAGATGGAAAGAATAGTCCAAATAATATAAATAACACAAAACCAAGAAAAACAAACTAAATTTTGAATGAAACCATTTAATTCATGAGGATAGTTTGCTCTCGTTCTGTCAGTCATGATCATTTAAGTCTTGAGTAATTCGTAATTGTATTCTTAATATCGCCCAGACTGAGGATTGAATCTTTAACATCCAGAAGCGTGTCACTTAGTACTTTTATACATGTTTTTTTTTTTATCGAAATTGCTTGAAATAATTACTGAGAACTGTTATCCATTGCGCCATAGGTCCTCGTAAGTAAATAAAGGGTTCTGTTCAAAATTTCGTATAGATTATCAAGTTTGACATGAAGTTTCTTCAGTTTCACAAGAAGTCCGGGGTTACATCAGTCGAAGTATTGTGAGAATAACGTCCAAGATGAGAACAATAGTTTGAATAATACAAAGATTATTTTGTCTTTTTTGTTTTTTCTTTTTAGAAGATGGTTTCGATTACATTTTATTTCTTCGATTTATTATATCACCCCCCCCCACCACCACCACTTTGGTTTTATCATAGAATCTGTTTTATCTTCAGATTAAATATCAGTCCTCTGAATTTTCATCTGCTACAAATATATTGTTTCACTTTGATGCCAAAAAAAAGTCATACAGTTCAAATGCCACCATTTCTGGCGACTTTGATCTTTCCAAGTAGCATTTATACAATTTGTTGGCTTTTATTTATTCAAGAATTTAAATTTTTCAATTCTTGCAAATTCCTTGAAAAGGAAGACTTTAGCTATTTTTTTGTTAGAATAGCAAGTTTTGCCTGCCATTAACACAGAGCTGTCATACGTTGGCATCGGTCATTTCATATCGCATGAATAGCACTCAACTCTGTTTTAGGATAATGCAGAATGCGATTGTTTCGACATGCAAAACGTAGTGCAGTGATGGAAAGATGTATTGTTGCACCAAGAATTTCGCGGTAGACTGGGACAGGGGTGCACATCTGAGATGTGGGAAAAGATAATCGGATTATCTGTAAGTAGATTAAGCCCATTTCTGGAATGAACAGTCTGGAGAGATGCTTTCAAAAGGCGACCAAAATGTCTGATGCTTATGACAAGTTAAGATTTTAAGTCGAATGACGATGAATAGCAAATTTCTTGAAAAAGAGTTTGGCATAACTTTATAAAGTGTGTGTGTGTAAACCACTCAGCAGAGGGAATCTTTGTAAAAGTTAAAATTCGGAGACATTTAATTGAATACAAGCTGGCTTTGCCTGCACCCTACCACTTTGCAAAGTTCACTACTTGAAATACTTTAAACATTAATCTAAAACAAACATTTCATTCATAACTTTGTTGTAAACATTTCATTCATAACTTTGTTGTAAACATTTCATTCATAACTTTGTTGTAAACATTTCATAACTTTGTTGTAAACATTTCATTCATAACTTTGTTGTAAACATTTCATTCATAACTTTGTTGTGAACATTTCATTCATAACTTTGTTGTGAACATTTCATTCATAACTTTGTTGTGAACATTTCATTCATAACTTTGTTGTAAACATTTCATTCATAACTTTGTTGTGAACATTTCATTCATAACTTTGTTGTGAACATTTCATTCATAACTTTGTTGTGAACATTTCATTCATAACTTTGTTGTAAACATGAAACAAAATCTTTCTCATTTATTCATATACGGATAAACATGAACATTTTGATAATTTCAATAAAAATTTATTTATCTTTAAAATGTGACCATAAAAAAGAAATGCTGCTGCTCTCACTCCTGAACAGGGTTCAAAAGAGTCGCCAACCTGATAGGTTCTGAACTGTCATCTAGGCTTCAGCCTCTGTCCCACCGATGAAATGCTGCATCCCTCTGCCTGTTCTACAACTACTTTAATAGTGAATTCTCTGACGAACTACAAGTACTTGTACCACCTCGTTGTGACTACCCCTGACAAGCAGCTAAGCCCCACCCCTTCACAGAAGTGATCCCTGGGTGTAAGAAAGCCTTTTACTCCAATAGTTGCTTCCCCAGAACTGCTAGACTTTGGAACTCCCTTCCGGGATTCTGCTTTCTCAACTGTACTGACATGCAGAAGTTCAAGTGTAATGTGAACAAACATCTTGCTACTCATCTCCCTTCATAATGCCCCTGCAACTTATGTCTCCGATAGTAGCCCCCTACTTTAAAGTGGCACTGTGCCTTGTTTGGGGTGAAAATTGATTTTTAAAAAAAATCAATTTGCCTTTTTTTTTACTTGCAATGTAGAAATAGATCAATTTAATCCCTCTAGTACAAGGAATATTTGGATACAAATGCTAAAATAAATATTTAGGCAGGAAATAAAACAATATTGTGGAATAGAACAATAAGAACAGAACTGTAGAACAGTTGAGGTAGCAATATCAGTTTGTAGAGGAAGATCAAGGAAAACTTGAGAAGAGGAGATAAAGATGGATTAAAGAGATAGAGGGATAAATAAAAGCCTGGTTTTGTTTGGAAGTCAATTTCTTAAATCTGTCGATTGCATCTTAGCTAAATAACTATAAAAATCAAAATAGTCATTGAATCAAACGACAGTAACAAATAATAGTTAATTAATAAATTGTCTGTTGTCAAAATTAACATACACATTTAACTCATGACTGATATCACATGTAAATAAGCAGTATCTAGAAAAAATGGTGTGTCTATTGTGTCAAGTTGAATTTAGGCGTTTTTACTTCATCGTAGCAAGAAATGGCTTAAATTTTAACATTTATTCACTTAGAAACTGTCTCTCCAACTCTCAGGTAAGTCGGTATGCAGCATTTTATTTTTTAAAGGAGTTAGTTGATTTTGTAAGATTCTCTTACCATGTGGTTTCCCGCTTAACAACCGCTGACCTCAACCATTGTTTCCATGGTCATTTTTTCCTTCACCTTTTCTTCTGGCTGCATCATCGTCTTGTTTGTGGTTGCCAAGGGAGGTGCAGTGGCTCACAAGTCTATAAAAATAAAATGAAACAACTTCAACAAAAACACATTCTGTGGCTGTCAGTTGGGATCTGTGTGTGCGTGTGTGTGTGTGTGTGTGTGTGTGTGTGTGTGACACCATCTTAGGAAAAGTCTGTCATCGATTGATCTATTCATTTTCTCATCTCGACTTCCTCAAGATCTTTCAATTTGGTCCAAGCCACAACCTGTCCCCAACTCACAACTCTCTTCTACCCTGTCGTCAACTGTTGCAAACTCAAGATTAACTGTAACTGTCTACAACTGTTGCAAAACTCATTGCCACACCTGAGACTAACTCTAAACATATCGCTCTTCATTGTCCAATCTTTTTGTTCCCGTTACTGCCACACCTTGATTAACAATTCAATTTTAGTTCCTTTTGTATGCATTGGTGAACAACGTCTCTTCATTGTTCTGCTGATAAACTTATTTTCTCTTTTTTTATTACTTAACACTTGGGGTGGGGGAACGTCGATAGTATCACATGATCGTAGTCAGCTATTTAAAAAAAATTTTCAGACTATTTTTATGCTACTTTAAACTCTGAAACTATTAAATATATACTCATAAACCGTATATCATCTTGATATCTTCAATATCATCTCGGCCAGGCTTTGGAAACAGAATATTTGCTGTAATATTCATTTGTTTGGGGACACCAGTGACCAAATTAATGACTGGGAGAATCAGATGTCACTCGACGTCCAAATTAAATTTTATATAAAATGAGATTTTGTTCATCTGTCAGTCACTATTTTTTTTTTTTAACTTAAATGATTCATCTCCTTTCGATACATTGGAGATATTACCTTTAAAAATGGAAAATATTGTATTAATATTAAATTATTAATTCACAACAAATAAAGTGAATGTCATGACCAGAAATTGAAACTTGAGATCTTCAGACTGACCTACCAACTGAGCTATTTGAACTTTCTTATAAATAGGCTTAAAACATTACGTTAAAACAAGTGAAGTATGCATCGTGAGTGCACAGTGAACGAGGCATAAAAAAATGACTAAGTTCAACATCACCCTCCCCTATTTAACCCCAAAAGTCTCCGTGGGATGTCAAATCTTGGTGAAAATGAACAAACGGTGCAGTTTTAAGTCTGAACATATGTAAATTTGAGTTATGCACCATGTAAATGACCAAGTCCATCATTTACCCCCCAAATTTTAAATTGTCAGACTTTTCCTCAAACAAAAAACAAATGCCTAAATTATTTTATTTTCTTTTTGACTTTTAAAACTGAATTTGATCACAAAAAAAAAATGGGAAAATAGTTTATTCAACAATGTCAGAAAATGTACCAGTCTTTTTTCTTTTTATATTTTAGCAATATACTGCAAATGATATAAATTAGGTGATGTAGCTTGCTTGAAGCATTTTCTTCATTTATATATATATATATATATATATATATATATATATATATATATATATATAAATATAAAAATGAAGTTTATAAAAGGCAATAAAATCTGATGGATCAACACAAACTAAAGCAAATTAAAACATAATGATGGAATGAGTTATGCGGATTTACCTTTATCAGTATAATATATACTAGCGGGACCTGTGGAAATTCCACAGTGGACTCTTTCATATGTAATATATTGATGTTGGCATTTTTGTGGATGTTCAGCGTAAATAGACACCCTGATATTATTGTAGTTCTTTTGTTAAAACTGCAAAAGTATATATCTAAGCTAGTAGGGACATCTGGCATAGCCTTGTCGTAAAATATGCTTAAATATGATATTTTGATTTATGCAGATCTCGTATATATTACTATACGAGTTAATTTTCGATCCATTCTTATATATTATAAACTTATGATTTCAAAAATAGAAATATACCAATATGGCGTGGGTGCATCAGCTTAAACCAAAACTTATGGGGAATTCTTGGTAAAATTATTTATTACAAGAAATGGAAAAGCATAACAATTAAACGACACACTCGGAAAAAAAAATGTGATACAAAAAATAACACACATTATCATATTAATATATAGATTAAAATATTTTATGTACCAAAAACAGTTTTTCATGAAACTATTTTAGTTAAAACAATGTTGTAATAAAAATAATTTATTTAGAAAAAAGTACTGTTATTTAATATCTCTATTTTTTTTTAGGTTTAATGTTTTTATAAAAATATTTTTTGTACAAAACCAGTTTCGTTTCGCTCATAACGTGTCGCTTTTTTTGTTAGCAAGGTCAAGGCTTTTTAGGCATCTTGACTTTTGTTTACTTGAACAAGTAGAAGTAGCAATAATATTATATTAACGATAACACCAGCCCCTCACCCCCCCTCTCTCTCTCTCTCTCGCTCTCGCTTGCTATCTCAAACAATTAAAAAATATAGAACTGCAGTGATACATCAATTTTTGTCCCAAATATTTTAAATCAGAAAAAACTTATAGCGCCCGGTGGCCAGGAGATTTGTATTATCGTTTTTTACTACGGAATAACTTAAAATCAATTATTTCTTAACTTTTGCATTTACTAGAAAGATAAAACCCTAAATTTTATAGTATTAAAAAACAAATACAGTGGTGAGAACATGCTAATCGAATGCTGCCGCAGCGTTCGTAAATGTGTATTCTGTAATTAATGTATATTCCGGAATTAAATTTCAGTCAATGACATTTGCCGGAAAGCGTAACACACAAAAGATCACACACGCTAATATATAGATGTATATTTTGTTATTTTATATTTGCATTTTATTTTTATTTGTCAGCATGGTTACATGCAAATTCCATGTTGTATAATATTTTGGGGACAATTTCCTTCCTCAGATATGTGTTAAACTTTAGTTCAAATGTGCATACTGTCATAGTTCATATGTGCATATTGTCAGTTTTGTAGAAATTTTAAATTTCATTTATTCAAAAAAAAAAAAAATTATTTCTAAGCTCAATAATTGCCATCTATAAATTTCCTTTAAATATGAATTAGATTTCTCGTGAACCTTTTAAACTTTCATGAATTGAGCCAAATATCTATCACCAAATTTCACATATCTGATTTAGCCTGATTTTGATGGAAAAATGATATTACTATAGTGCCAATATGTGTAATGCCAGTCCTTTGACCTCCGGGAAAGATTAAATAGGAAATCTGTCCAGAACAGAAAACTTTGTTGGTTTGGTCACATTGAAAGAATGGATAAGTGTTTTTGGTTTAGTAGATGTAGAATGGGATCAGTGGACAAGGGAAGTCCAAGGAAAACATATGAGGGACAGATAAGGATGGGTCAAAGAAAAAGTGGGATAAATAATAGGTTAGTTTAGAAGTTAATTTCTTAAAGCTGTCCATTACACACTTCTCGCTTGGTCAGTACTTCTATCTGAACGTAAAAGCTTATATAGAAGCACACCTGTTCCAAGGCGGGCAATTTTAATTTACAGAACAGAATAGTTTCAACACTTTAATGTCCCTTTACAAAGATTGAAATCAAGATATAATGCTATGTCTAGAATCCTTATTCTAATTTTGATCCAAATCCATTGCATGATTATGATTCTAGAAAATGTCAAGGCTTAAGGGGTCTTAAGAAGAAATTTTAATTCGGAAATCTTGCTTAATATTTGGTTATTGACTGTGGATTAATTTCATTGCAGATCTGAAGTATTTCAATTTTCAAATGGAAGGTTGTACCCGTACTATACATCCTTTAAAATATGCAGAAACTAAAATTTGGAGAATATTTATTAATTTATGTATAGTATCCATTGTTAAAATTTCAGAAAAATAAGATATCTGAATTTGGACGAAGCTTCCGCCTGCTTTTTTACCCCCACCCCCTCTATTTGCATGAAATTAAATAAAGCCCAAACAGACAAAAGTTGTCTCTATTTTCCCCAAGTATGTTGGATGGATGTGTTACATGAGACTTATAGAGAGGCTTCAGTCTAATGACTTTTTTTTTTTTACTGGAGTTACCGCTTATCAAGGCCCGTAGGCCACTTGGGGATAAGAGTTAATGAATTTAAGGTGGCATTGCAGTAATCATTAATTGTGTAAATTAGGCACAACTTGATTATTTAAGGAGACAGTTCAACAAGAACTTGTTTACATTAGACTTGAAGGCTATTCTACTGTAGTCGGCCAGGAAGCAGGCTCATGAAACAGTGTTCCACAGGCAAGTGGTTCTATGAAATCTGTGTTTAGATTTAGGCATAGATAGAGTGGGGGAAATTGTTCATAGTGGTTGTAGATAGTCGAGTGGTTTTTGTGAAAGTTTGGCAAGAGGGACCATAGACTGGAGTTCAATGGAGCACTTGCCATGAAAATGATACCCAGAGCTAGGCTTGCAACGTCTCTTCTGTCGGAAAGAGGCTGCAGAGAAGAAAAATGTTTGAAACCTATTGGGTTTCGAAGCCGGTTTTGAACTCTATCAAGGCAGGATAGGGCGTGCCGAGAAGCTCCTGCCCAGATGTGGCAACAGTACTCCATCTTAGAACATACTTGGCTCTGCATCAGCAATGAGATACCTACTGGAGCAGTAGAATGATAGGAAAATTAAATCTGGACAATCTAAAGTTCTTGGGTAGAACAATTGAAGTAACAGGTTTAGTTCAGAGAGTAGGCCAAGAAAAGATTGGAGGAAGTGATAAGAAAGATGAATAAAGACCTGGTCAGAGATAGGTCAGTTTGGAAATCAGTTTATAAAAGCCGTTCAGCACCTGCCAATATGTAAAACTGTGGGGTAAGCTGAATATGATTGTGATGTGTTTCTTGAGACCAAACATTTTCTCATGAACTAAGCATTTGATCTTTGCTTAAATTTTATTGAGTCAAATCAAAAAAACTTTGTGACAGCAGGTTTTGTGCATGATTGATGCCCATCGAAAGACTAAACAAAATCTCGGCAATCGCAACAATGGAATATAAAATGTGAATGCAATCCATTTTCTTTACTGGCGATACGATATGTCAAAATGAGCCTCTCTTTCTCCATGGCCTGTCAAGAATGAGTACAGCTCAACCACCCATACAGAAGACTTGTTACATTATTACACTAAAGTGTGGTTTAGTTGACCTTTTAAGAAAATGACATGATATAGTTCTTATTGGTATGGACTGTGCATACTGCATTCGGTGTTTGTTCTGTCTAGGACACAGGATCGTTTTGATTAACACCCTTTGGAAAGGTATGAATCCTTATATCCCCCTCCAGCTATGAACGAAATCGTAAGATAGACTAAACCTCCAAGCCTTGTTTGTTCAACTAGTTGAGGAGACCCAAATCCGAGATAACACTTACTTTGGGCTGGTTGAACCGGCTTCCTTCAAAGGAGGAAGTTTCATGGGAATATCAAATTCACAAGCAGTCACCAGTTACTTGTATATCCTGTGGGAAAT
Source organism: Euprymna scolopes (assembly GCF_053919585.1). Classification (NCBI taxonomy): domain Eukaryota; kingdom Metazoa; phylum Mollusca; class Cephalopoda; order Sepiida; family Sepiolidae; genus Euprymna; species Euprymna scolopes. The sequence continues at coordinate 66,729,948 of NC_136506.1, forward strand.
GACGACATTAGGTTTTTGCTGATTTTTGCAGGGAGATGTTGACATCCTCCTACATATAGTGCTTGATTTTCTCAAATGGTCACCCACACGGTATTGATCAGGTTCAATATTGCTTAATTTTGCTAACACAAATCGGTGTGTTAACATGCCTATGCTGCATAGTCGAGGAGAAAGACAACTCTTAAATAGCACCAACTTTTCTCTGCTTATCTCAGCATCATTTTCATTTGTCTTGGACTTGAGCAGTACTGGTCCAGGAGAGATCTGGTTGGAGATTGCCCAACCTTTGAATCACTATAGACTTTCTTCTTTCTTTCCCATGCAGATGCCTTACATGAGGTAAAAATTGTCTCTTAAGATTGAAAGGAGGTTTTACTTGTGTCACCCTAGTTAATCTGCATAATTAAGGGACCGATCTTGTCAAATTTCATGTTCTTAGGTTTAATAGATTAAAATAATTAAAATAAGGAGCGTTCTCTGTTGACAACATCCAAGTTTTATTTCCGTCTCTTCCATGCTGATTATCCATGAAAAAACTTTCATCCGCTCTACAAGGTGTTTACTTTTACAAAAAAAATTGATTTCACCTTATTGTGTTTAGTATTCATTTTATTTGAAAGCTTCATAGTGTTTACATTTTAAACACATGTGAATACATTTTATTTTAATGACGAGTTTTGTAGTATTGAGTTTTGTATTCACATCTTGATTATGTTCACAATGTTTCGACTAATGCAACCTAAAGCTTTCTTTAAGAGCATTTTTTCGAAAGTTGAGAACTTTCTATTACCTTAGAGACCTATACAGAATTCCAAACTAACCGTTTTATTTGATCCATGAGGTTAGATTGTTCTTGTTTCATCTGCCATGACCATAAAGAAGTGTTAATTGTGATGTTATTCCAAGTTATTATTAGGTTGGTGCAAAAATAATGTTTTTTTTTAATCAGATTATATATATATATATATATATATATATATATATATATATAAAGAATAAATGTTCAACTCACTACAGGTGATAAAAAGAACACATTATTTTTGCACCAACCTAATATCACCTGTAGTGAGTTGAACATTCATTCTTTAGAAGATTATCACATTAGAACTGAATGATAATCAATGCCTTTAACCGTTGCAAGACAAACTCAAGTTTTTTTGTGTCAGCAACTTTTACATCTTTTTTTTTCATTATATCATATTCAGGTGTTCTTGCCTGAATTCTTCCTTTTTGTTTTGTCAAACAGGCTAAACGCTTAAAAAAACAAAAACAAAAGACTATTTATCTTAAGATATATAAAAATTATTTCTACCATCAAATAACGCAGCTCATACAAACCATGAAAGTCGCAGACCAAAAGTCCTAGATTCAAGTTTTTGAGTTCTGAATTCAGATACAGTAGAACCCCGGGATATGTCATTAAAAAATAGTAACGAAATACAGTACAGTATATAATACACATGTATATAAATAACGCAGCTCATACAAACCATGAAAGTCGCAGACCAAAAGTCCTAGATTCAAGTTTTTGAGTTCTGAATTCAGATACAGTAGAACCCCGGGATATGTCATTAAAAAATAGTAACGAAATACAGTACAGTATATAATACACATGTATATAATCAAATAACATTATAACACTGTAAGGAGTGGGACAAATACAGAGGCCGGAAGAACATATTCCATGTCATAATCTTTTTTTTAAAAAACGTATCCTGAGGTAACTGCATCCCGGGGTTCTACTGTATGGTCAACTGATGAGTTCAAAGGAGGGTGAAACTCTAGTCTAGGTCTTCCGGTCTGCGACTTTCATGGTTTGCACGAGCTACTGCATTGTTTGATTGTAGAAATAATTATATATGTAATCTCTCATTCAAAAGTCTCATATATATTTTACTAACAAGGTGCTCTGCATTGCCTGGTTGTAAAATACGCTTAAATATGGTATTTTAATTAATAATTTGCAGACTTTGTATTTATTATTATAGAGCAAATTTTCTATTGATTATTATATATTACCCAATATATAATGGTGATTTCAAAGGTTTATAAAAAACAAACCATCAGCTAGAATTGAAACCAAAACATTTACCACTCTAGCCACCATTTGAGCTATTGTCAGATGAATAAGAAATAGTTATAAACGAATCAACTTAAACATATAAACATATACTTGTGCATGTGTACGATATCATTTTAAGTTGACTTATGCCTTCCAAGTTCCAATGGAATTCTAAATAAAATGCAGATTCCTTTCCGCAATCCAATCATACTTGGTACAAATAAACTTATCTCTTACTCGCCCATTAGGTTTCACAATATATTTTAAAATTCATATCCAGAGAAAGAAGGGAAAATTCTTTTTCATATTGATATGAAAGACGAGTTCTTGCTGTGAATGTTTTGTAAGGAGTAACGAGAACCAGAAATTGGAGATCAGTCGAGCATTCAAACTGTAGAAACAGTGAAAGAATAAAGACTTTTTTTTTCTAAATTGTTTATTATGAATTAAAAATTAAAAGCTTATGAATTTCTATAAAAGTCAAACAAACAAGGACGGTTAGTTTTTGCTGTGAATGCTTTGCAGGAATTGGAACTCTGTTGAAGACCTTGGATGCAATAGAATGTAATGGATCGACACAAACTGAAGCAAATGAAAATATGATAGATTAATTTTTCTAATTATGAATTTCTTTAAAAGCCAAATAAACTAATGAAAATGTAAACATTGTATGAGTAATGATTGTTTTGAGTTAAATCTAAGTCAATGTATACATAGATTATAATAGCTGTATAAATATTAAAACAAAACAATTATTATCCTCGTTTAAACTCTTAGTTTGGTTGTCATGTGACCTATTAAGTTGGCTGGGGGAGGGGGTCACTGCCTTCAGTGGGTCCGTTAAAGATCAATTTCATTGAACGAGTTGAAAATAACTTGTCTCGGTAAAAAAATAATGTGCCAAACAGCTCACTGGATTTATATTTTAATTATTTAGACTATTGTTCTCATCTTGAGTGTTATTTTCACAACGTTTCTGCTGATGTAACCTCTGATTTTTTTTTTTTTTCATGTATTTTGTCGAACTCGGTAATCTTTCTCTTGAACTCTGCCGAAACGTTGTTAGAATAACACTCAAGATAAGAACAGTAGTCAGAATAATTAAAAAATACGAATTATTAACCCTCATCTCCAAAATTCAGAAACATAAACTCATTGAAGGTTTTCTCTCTTTTTTCCCTTAGTTTTGCTCTTAACATCAGAAAATGAATTGCCAACAACAAAATGCAAATTATGTTGTTTGTTTTATCAACTTAAATTCAACATATGCAAACCAACTTCTTTCCAAGAACCGCAGGATTGTGGAACTTTCTTCCCACTGATTGTTTACCCCTACTTTTAACCTTGGTCTTTTGAAGAAAATCTCCTGTTCTTGCTATAATCATGTTTCGTTCTTGTCAGCTCCTTACATTAAGTGGCTTCATGCTTTGCTTGGAGAGTTTTTTGCATCACGTGGTCTGTAGGTTCAAACTCTTTAAATTTTAAATTTCTTAATTAATTTTATAAGACTTGAAAATTTATGTTTTTTTTTTTTGTTTTTTTTTTGCATGATGTGGTCTGTAGGTTCAAACTCTGCATATAAATTTCTTCATTTTTTTTTTTTATTAACTGGAAAGAAGCTTATATAAAATAATTTTATAAAAGAAACAGTAGGTTCTCTAGAGTACAATGTGGAATAACATATTTTGGACTAAGTTACTGCATGGAGGCATGTGAAGTTTCCTCCCGGGCAATTTCACAAATTTCAATGACTATAAAAATATAGGAGTTTGTTGATCATCATTCAATCCTGGGCAACGTCGGGTCTCCCTGCTAGTATATATAAAAACATAGCAGTGTGCTAGAACGTTTTCATCCTAAATTTTATAAAATTATGCACCATGAAGAAACTATGCATAAAACATTAAGTGTAATAGTTAAAGGAAACAACCATCTATTAAGAAATCATAAAAAATGAATAATTAATAAACACTTGCTTTTGAAAGGAATGTGCTAATTAGTTAACTTCATGAAGTTGCTCACATATCTATGACTGAGTATATTAAGAAGTTTCTTTTAATAATTTTTAAATAAAAAAGTAGGCTTTTAATATCAATATCAGAGCAAGAAAAAAATCTCAACTTTATAAGTATATAGATATGTTTTTTTTTAATTTACACTTTATAATTATTGATTCTCATATTGTATTAAATTCTATATTAGCTCTACTTCCTAATTTATTTTCGACCACCATATGTGCTGCAGACAATTATATTGATATAATTTTTTTTATAAATCCTTCCAAGTTACTGTAAATTGTCCGACCAGATATACAACCAAGTGGGTTGAATTTTTTTTTTTTTTTTTTTTCATAGCATACCAATTCTTTTTTAGTTGTTTAATACCGAATCCATTTTGGTAAAGCATTTAACATCTGCAAATATTTAAATTTATTCTTTCTTTAATTTCTTTCGTCTGCATATATTTTGCTAAATAGTCTGCACAGGAGAGATTCTATTTAGTCCATGAATGGGATTCTAACAGATATTTCCACTTCCGGTCTGAGTGGATCTTGGAATAATGACAACTAAAAAGTAACTTCACACTTTTCCCAAAGTAGTTTATAGGATTGCAAAGTAAAGTATGCTTAAAAACATTGTTGGGAAAAATAGATTTGGAGTAGGAAACCTACGCCAAGGATGTCCAACACCTACGAGACAAATGAAAAAAAAGGTTAAGCTTAACCTATGACAAAAGACAACTGAAGATGGCTAACTAGTATACTGGTCGAAACATGGTAAGTGGAATCACTAGTATAAAAACTAGCCTGGGTGACCGGCATTACCCGGGTGTTTGGATGTGTGTGTGTGTGTGTGTGTGTGTGTGTGTGTGTGTGTGTGTTGAGCAAAAAAAAAAAGTGGTAGTAGGCAGGTAGGCTCGAACTCATGACGCAAAGGCAGAAAAGAAAGTGAAAGAAAATTTAACGTTTTAGCCGATGTCTCCATGATGCGATCAGAAGTCAAAATTGTTGAAATTAACCGAAGTCAATCAAACAGTGACGATGACTTACTAAAATGTTGACGAAAAGAATTAACCCCTTCTTGTACAAAACGGCCGAGTTTAGGGTGAAGGAATTAATGTTTTTGGCCAATTTTTTTATATTTGTTGTCAGAGACATCGAGCTTCAAAATGATACCTTGTCAGGATCCGTCGCCTCTGTCGAAAGTTTTTGTGAGATATACATACAAACATACAGACATACATTTAAACAGACAGGTGAGATTTATATTATAGATAAGTAAAAAAAAAGAATCAGAACTACTTTCAATATGCAAATTGTACATATGAATACGTTTAGATTTTATGTATATTCCTTAGTATGTCTTTGGTTTGTTTGTAGGGACAGACACTCACACAAAAAGGTGTTTTTGTTTCTTTGAATGATTCAATTCTTTTAATGAATTAACCTGCAAAATTTATTGTGTATTTTGCAGACCTCTTTCCTCTAATGAGAGGAATTGCATTTTTCAAAACTCCACGGAATAAGGTCTCTCAAGTTTATTTATACTCCTTGTCAGATAATTAAAAACCCTGTATACCTTCTGTACAGGTTTTTTTTTTGTTTTTGAAAATTTGATTTCATTTTAAATAACTATATTTTTCTATTATATATATTAAAAAATCGACTCTCCTGTCGAATTCCGCTGTAAGAAGTTGAGGCAACTAAGTTGTCCGAAATCCATACAGATAATTTGTTTAAGTGTTGAAAACTTTGTGTAGAAACAACCACACCTTTTGGAACCAGTCAGTACAAATGATTGCCATGGACAGAGTAGACGGTAGACGTCAGGTTTTACACCAGAGTTTTCCTTCTTCCATCGGTTTTAAATGCGCCCCCCCCCCCCGGTATTAACTTGGAAATGTTTCATCCCTGCACATGCAGTACCTTGTATTCTTTAATGGTTACCCATTTGGTATTGGCTGATCGTTGCTTAACTTCAATGATCTAATGAGAACCAGTGTACCAATTATGCGGTGGGTGGGTGTATGTGTATATATATATAAGTGCTGAGTTGCATTCCAATGATCATAAAACAAAATCAGTGTACAATGATGATTTGAAAAATTTTTTATCTTCAAATTATTTTCCTTATAAGCAAATGCCTATATTTTTTTTTTTTTATAATACCCTGATTTCCTCACACATGCTTTGTTGTAGTGATACGAGCTATGGCCCATTACACCATCAAACAACTCATCAGAGGTAAATAGATATTAAAAATTGTACCAAATATACAACACAAAAATAAAGTAAATCAATGTAGGAAGATGGAAATACAGAAAACTTGAAAAAACAAACCATTTACTAAAAGGTGATATATTCCCTTAAAGATCTAGCTGATCGAATGAAGCATGTAGTTAGGCAACCATCTTTTAATTTATTATCTATAATTTAGTATATACATATATATGCATGCTTATACATATATATATATATGAGCAAACAATTAATAAAATATGTTAAAAAACACTTTGAAATGAGTTAAAAACATATTTAATCTGAAAAGGAAACACTAGATAAATGGATAGTTTATAGTGGAGTTTCGAAGAAATACTTTCCTTCTCATCAGAGGGTAGGAATTAGCAAAATGCGGGATCGGATTTTATATATATATATATATATATATATAGCGAGAGAGGGAGATCTAGGTAGAGAGAGAGAGAAAAAAAGACATTATGTACTAAATATACCAAAATTCTTCACTTACATTAAAATTTTTTTTTACACTTTTCTACTCCAAATAAGGCATAGTGGACCCTAAGGGGCTACTATTGGATCACGTCTAACAAAGGACTATGAGTTGAGCACTGAGATCTTTGTTAACATTGCATTTAAACCTCTGCAGGTTAGCACAGTCAGGAAAGCAGGAAACAGGAAGGGAATTCCAAAGTCTAGCAGTCTGAGGGAAGAAACTATTAGAGTAGAAGGCTTTCCAAAATCTAGGTGGTGGGATTTTGCTGTTTGTCAGGTTAGTTGGGAGTATGTTAGTTGAGTAGGCATAAGTGCTAGGAGTTCATCACACAGCATATATTAAAAAATAGGAAAAATATATCCATTGAATATTCATTTATTTTTTCTTATAACTCTGTAATATTCGCACATTGTTATAACCTATTATATAAAGGGCAGTTGTCTGTAAGTATGTGTGTATGCCCAGCTAAAAGTAAAAAACTACAAAAGGAACCACAATGTTGGTATTGTCTTGGCCCGTGTTACCTTGGATGGGATGAATAATATCTAAAATTTAGAAAAAAGATATTCATTCTCTGAGGGCTAGTGTTATTACATCCTAATTTGTAGATAAAATGTGGAGTTATTCCATGAGGCATCATATATATATATATATATATATATATATATATATATATATATATATAAAAGGAGAGCTCTGTGTGTATGTGGATGTCCAGCAAGAGAGGAATGGGGAGATGGGAAAGATAGAAGTTTTAATAGAAATATGTTAAATTTTTGCCTCTGGCAGTGCCGGCTAACCCTGCTAGTTTAATATATATTTTAAACTAGCAGTTCAACCCAGCTTTGCTCGGGCCGTATGTGTGAATACACTTTATGTAAGATTTCAAATGTTTAGACCAAAATTTGTCTGAGTAATTTGGTAGAGACCACAGAGGTCAATTTTTCAAAACTTTGACCCCAATTTTGACCCCTTAACATTTATTATTTTGGTAGCAAATCAAAATACAGAGCTTTACCCATGTCCAAGTTACCTACATCTAATATTTCAAGTCTTTAGACCCAAAATTGGCAGAGGAGTTTGGCAGAATCTGCAAAGGTCAACTCTTTCAACTTTGACCTTTTGGCAACAAAATCTTTTCCCCAAAACTGATTAAAATGCTTGCCACATGTCTGAATACCCGTTATGTATAAATTTCAAATGTTAGACCCAAAATTGGCTGAGTAGTTTGCTAGACACTGCAAAGGTCAACTTTTTTTTAACTGTGACCACTTGGCAGCTCAAATTTTCGACCCAAACTGATTAAAAAGCTTGCTCTATCTCTGAAGACCCCTTTATGTAAAATTTCAAATGTTTAGACCAGAAATTGGTTGAGTTATTTGGTAGAGACCGCAGATGTAAAATTTTTTATAACTTTGACCCGAATTTTGACCCCTTAACATTTATTTTTTGGGGTTCAAATCAAATTATAAAGTTTGATCCATATCCAAGTAATCTACATTTAAAATTTCAAGTGTTTAACCTAAAATTGGCGGAGGAGTTTGGTAGAGTTTTCAAAGGTTAAATTGTTGAACTTTGACCTCCCTCACAGCCAAATTTCTGGCCGAAAACAGATTAAAAAGATTTTTCCAAATCTCAAGACTCCTTATGTCTAGACCGAACATTGATAGTTATTTGATAGGGAAATGTATGTGTATATATATATATATATATATATATATATATATATATATATATATATATATATATATATATATACACACACACACACACACACACACACACACACATTTTCACTTTTATAGATATATAGATTATTTTTCTTCAAGTCCTCTCCTCAGCAATAAGTTGTCCCTTGAGTAACACCAGTTAAATATAGCTGATTATAAATACAGAGTGAGGACATCGCGTCTTACATTCGAATGTCTTGAAACAAATGTCTGATATGTTTGTAAAACTGCTTTCACAAATGTTTGTTTACCAATGTTTTATTTTTGGTTTTGCGAAAACTGAAATAGGTTACCAGTCAGTAGAGCAGGCCCTCAAGAGAAATGGAGACGCTAGTTCCTCATTGGTTTTCGTATTTCTTCCCCTTTTCTTGCTGGGGCAGCATGAAAATGGTGCCAAACAGCCTTCAGAGTTTCTGCCAGCAAAAGAAATTCTTTGCCATTTTTAACAAAACCTAATGTTGCTTCTCATGAACGAGATAAAACGGCAAGAAATAATCTTCTCTTTGATGGAAAAGTATTTTTATTTTGGTAAAAACGTGTGTGTGAGGTGCTAGGGATTGTCTTCCCTTCCCCTGGGGTTTGAATCTGTAAATTAAATAATCTATATATCTATATATATATAAAAGCGAAAATGTATGTGTGTATGTATGTTCGCTTTTCCTTGATGTCCACGAAAGGCTTCTTTCAGAGAAGCACTTGCTCGGTTCACAACTTCTTAAAACTTTTATATCATCTATAAATTGTAATATCTCAGAATTACCCACGGAGCTCGCCTGTCTATTTAATTTTATTGACTTTCAAACATTAATTATTCCACATTTCCCGCATCGGCACGCGTTACATTCGGTTTTCGGTATAAAAAAAGCGAAACTCGACTCTAATCACAGGCCGAAAGCCAGTTTGTTCAATGTCGACTTCGTCATATCAGACTGTAGCTTTCATTTCGCTCCTAATAAACAGGGAGCGGGTTTTTAAAAACAAACAAACCGATTTATTCAAAACTGTCCCGCACAAAATCGTAACTGCTGAATACCTATCGCCGTCACGTCAATCAAAAACGCGCACCTGTTTTTTTTTTTTAATTTTACTATTTTCCAACTGCGCGTCGTAAACGCTTCGGGTTTTTTTCACATACCCCGAAAAAACACCCTCGCTAGTTTTATATATATATATATATATATAATGTGTGTGTGTGTGTGTGTATATATATATATATATATATATATATATATATATATAATGGTCGGGTCACCGGCAAGTAAACTGGTTCCCCCACCAGACTTGTTTGGTGAGGAGGGCGGCTAGTCTCCTTGAAGGATTAAAAACAAGACCTTCCAAAGGGCGAATGAACTCTTTTTCTGGGTCAACGGCCAACTAGCACCGTGTATATTTGTGTGTGTGTATATGTGTATTGGGATAGAGAGGGCTCCCGTAAGCCGTGGTGAAGGCAACCTTTCTAGGAGAAGCAAATCTCTGATTTAAAAAACCATAAAGCAGAAGACCAGTACCCGCATTAAGCTGGTCTGCAGTTTAATTTGTTGCTGGCTATCTTGCTCTTGCTTGTTGCTGGATCTCAGCATTTTGAACCGAGAGAGAGACTTAGCTGTCGTACAAAGCTAAGACTCTGTAACATCATATTTGTATAGATACTCCCTCAGACATTTGGGCTCATGGATTTTAAATGTCATAGGGAGTGGCACTCGTCTGACAAGACGTTGCAATCATCATATATATATATATATATATATATATATATATATATAAAGCTGTGTGTGTGTGTCTGGTCACGAATAGGCTCCTATATTGTTGACTACTTTAAAAAACTGATTACATATAATGATAGAAGATGTATCGAGACACAGGAATAGGTATATTTGATCTGGCAGAACGGTGGTTAATTAAAATTGTGAGATCTGCGTTTGCGCCTGGTCCACAAAGTATGGAAATAAACAATTTAAAAATTAAAAAAAAAAACGTTTGCAAGTGTTTTTGATATAGATGTATATAATAATAATTTGATCGGTATGTTTTGACTTAAATAAGGATGGTATAATAAAATTGTGGGGTCTGCGTTCGCGCCTGGCCTCCATAGAATGGAAATAGGCACAAACTTTAATAAAGACTTTTCATATCTATCTGCGTAAGTATACTTTGATAATTATGTTTCAGTTTGAAGAAATATGATATATAAAAATGGAAATATGTCACAAAGTTTAACAAGGTTTTTTAATATAGATCCACAGAATATTGTGATAAGTGTTTCAGTGTGAACAGGTATGGTATAATAAATTATGGGGTTTATCTATTTTATTTTTACTTTCATCATATTTTGCTTTGGTTTTGATACCCCCAAATCGAAGCTATCTCTTTACAACCCTTCCTTTTCATAACCTATCATACTTTCATAAATCAGTCCATTTTCTGTAGGCTGTTTTTGAACCCAGTCAACGACGAGTACTTTTGCTAATATATATATATATAGGGTGTCTCAATAAAGTTTATGCACTCTTTGAATTATCTTAACTTGCTACATGAATACACTATGCCACGTTCCCAAGATATATATTTAGGAATAAAGAATAGCACTTCCAGTAGGATGGAGCACTTCCCCACTCATTATGACGTAAGAGCATATCTGGATAGTCACCTACGTAACAGATAGTGAAGAGGAAGTATCGAGTACTGTCCACGCTCACCGGATTTGATATTCTCCCCCTTGAATTTTTCTTTTTTTTTGGGGGGGGGCATGATAAACACAAGGTTAACACGACAAAATGCGCTACAATGAGTTGAAAGCAACCATTGAATGATGTATTAACATACCAATTGATTAGGAACGTTTTTCGATTCAATCAGCGGGCGTTGTCAGCTGTTGATCAACCACAATGGCCAATAATTTGAACACTTTCGATGATTAACTGGTTTCTATATTTGTTCACAGTACTTTGATGTATGTAACTTTTATTTCTTATAATAAACTAGTGGGGGGTACCCGGCGTGGCCCGGGAGTTTGTATGTGTGTGTGTTAGCCAGGTGTTTGGAGGTGTAAAAGAGGGAAAAATAAAGTTTTAGTGGAAAAGTAGGCTTGAACCCCGAACCTTTGATGTGGAGATGGAAACGAAATGGAAAAAAATCCTGGGCCTAGCCATCTCGGCCACGGGAGAAAAGAAATGAAAAACCTCTTAATTTAACGTTCATAAAATGAAATAAACAGATACGAGAACCTTAAGTCGCATGATGTTTGACCTTGAAACATGATGCGGCTGCAAGCCAGGTTTCGCTTGTTTTATACTGAAAAGTGAAAGATACACGTGGACGCTCTAAAAATCTGGAAGAAATAATGCGTGAAAGTCGAGCAAATTGAATAGACAGGCGACCCCCGTTCGTAACTCATATATATTCTCATTTAGACGTGATATAAAGTTTTAAGAAAGAATGAGCCTACTGAAAAGTCCAGCGAAAAAAGCCTTTTACAAACATACACAAAAAGCGAACACACATACATACATACACACATTTTCGCTTTTATATATATAGATGTTGGTTTTATGGTCATTTAAAGAGTGTATACATTTTATTGGGATATCCTGTGTGTGTATATATATATATATATATATATATATATACTAGGTTTTTTTTGTTTGTTTTTTTACATAGACATCACCACTTATCAAGACCAAGAAGGCACTCGAGGATAAGGGTTAAAGAGTGTACAGTAGAAATTGGACAATATAGTAACCTTTAGTAATGGAGATTCGGTAAATTTGTTAACCTATATGGAATGGCTCATCAGAAACTTGTTTACGTTAGACTTGAAGACAACCATATTGTAGTCAGCTGAAAAGCAGAAAAACGGAAGACAATTCCACAGGTGTGCAGTTCTAAGAAAGAAGCTTTTTTCATGGAATCTAAGTTTAGGTTTAGGCATAGATAAAGAATGGGGGAATAATTGATAGTGTTTTCAGCTAGACGAGTGTTTCTTGTGAAAGTTTGGCGAGGGGAGACTATAGATTGAAGCTCAGTCAAGCACTTGTCATGAAAATAACAATAAAGCAGAGACAAACTCGCAACATCTCTTCTGTGAGAAAGAGGTTGCAGGGAAGAGAAAAGGACATCCCCCCGCAAGGCTACAAAGTCTATTTTGAACTCTATCAAGGCAGGACAAGTCCTTTCTAGCAGCTCCTGCCCAGATGTGGCAACAGTACTCCATCCTTGGGCGTACCTGGCTCTTATATAGATAGAGAATTGCATCAGCAGTGAGATATCTACTGGATCGATAGAAGGATCCGACTATTTCTCCAGCGGCCTTGGCAACAGATTTGATGTACGTATTCCATTTAATATCAGGAGTAAAGGTCAAGCCCAGAAGCTTGTCAAAACTTGAAGCCTCTCCAAGACGAGAGCCATTCATTTCAATTTATGCCAGATGGGGATCAGAGCGTTGATGATGTAAAGATGTTTTAGATGCATTAAAAGTAACAAGCCAACTCTTTCCCCATTGTACCACTTGCTCAAGATCAGAGGAGAGAGAATAAGAGAGAACTTGGTTGTTTACGGTCTTAGATGTGCTACCATAGATAGTAGCGTCATCAGCATAGATGTCTACAAATGATGTAAGAATGTGATTTGGAAGATCATTAATATAGATCTGGAAGAGAGTTAGGCCCAGGATGGACCCCTGAGGGACTCCAGTATTAATACTAAGAGCTTCTGATTTCTGCCCATCAACCACTACTCTTATGAGCCTATCAGAGAGAAATGATTTAATAATTGAGAAGACATTTCCAGCTATACCATAGCTGGAGATCTTGTGAAGTAAACCTTTATGCCATACTCTATCAAAGCCTTTGATATGTCAAGAGCAATTGCCCTAGAAAGATAGCCTCCATCGAGAGATTCGCTAATCCTATTTGCTGTAGATCTATCAGAACGGAAACCATATTGCATGTCACTAAGAAGGTTATTTTTGCCAAGATGGTTGATTACTTCTCTATTTAACACAGATTCCAGCAACTTACTCATGACGCACTGGAGACTTATTGGCCTGTATTGTAAAGGAGATGAGTGATCACCTGAATTCTTAAATACAGAGCATACTGATGAGATTTTCCAGGTTGACGAGAAGCAATTCTCCTTAAGACAACGTTTAAACAGTTTTGTAAGGATGGGCGCTAGTTCTGGTTGAAGTCTTTTGAGTACTATAGTTGGAATACCGTCAGGGCCGGTTGCTTTACTGGAATCAAGGTTTTTGATTAGCTTGGCAACATCACGTACAGATATTTGTATATCACATAGCGTGTTTTCTGATACAGGAGGAAATGTTGGAGGTTGGCAGCCTTGGTCGCAAAGGTTTGAATTAGCTGCAAAGTTCTTGGCAAAGAGTTTGGCTTTGTCTGATGCTGACGAGATTACCTCAGGTCCATTTATGAGAGTTGGGATAGAGCACACGCTTCTGTTCAGGATTCTGTTTGTTATTTGCCAAAACTGGTGGGAACCAAGCCGCTGCTCAGCTACTTTTGACTTGACGGACTGAGCATACAACTCTCTTGCATTCTTTATTACTTTTTTACAGTGGTTGCTGGCAGTTCTGGAAGCGGCTTTAGTCTCAGTACATCTATTACGTTGGAAGCAATGAAAAAAGTGATTTCTATACGCAATGGCAGCAGCACATTCTGAGGAGAACCATGGCTGGCTATTAGGTTTTTGCTGGAATTTTTTCGAGGGTATGAAACGGTCTATACCTACAATTAACCATTCTGTCAGGTCTAATACTATAGAAGACACATCCTTTTTAAACATGGATCGCAGAGGTAGATCTGATATAAATGTATGGAAGCTATCCCAGTCAGCCATAGAGTATTGATGTACTGTACGATGAAGAGGTACATCTGGGGGCTTATTACATTTCATTTTTATCTAAACTGATACAACTGAGTGGTCGGAAGATCCAAGTGGAGACGGAACTGAAGCTGAACACAGTTCAGGGCAAGTTGTGAGAAAGAGGTCTAGGAGAGTTGAAAACTGGCCGTCGGTAGCGGGAACATGGGTGGGTTCGTGAACAATCTGAGTGAAGTCATAAGCAATCGAGAAATCATGACAGAACCTACCCTCATCATCGGTCTTGTTTTGAGTGAGTTAACCATTCCACATTGTGAACATTGAAGTCTCCATAGACATGAATATTAACTGAAGGATAAGCAGATAGGGCGTGGTCAATTTTCTCAGATATTCTTTTAAAGATAGTAACTCCGCTGTTGTGGGGGCGATAGAGAGCAAATATAAATGCAGTAGTTTGAGCAAGTGCAACCCGGAAGCACATATAGGGTAAGTTAGGATCTTCGCTGGAGATGTCCCTACCACATGGAAAGCCATCTTTTATATTGGCACATATTCCATGCCCATGGTGATCTTGGGGGTCAGATTTGGAAGTTAAATTAGAGTATGCTTTAATTACGAACTCATCTAGGGAAATCATCTGTCCAATGCCAGTTTCACTTAGAAATAATGTCTGGTTTAGTCTCCTGTAATTGGGTTTCAACCTGTGGAAGGTTAGAACGTAGACCCCTGATGTTAGAGAAGGAGACCTGGTAGTGGGGGTCTACGTTAGAAGTTGGAGATCCGGGTATAATCGTGTGTTTTTTATTGAGACTTTTCATGGTTGTGTTTTGGGATTTGTGGACTAGGTTGACAGATATGCCTGAAGCAGGACAGAGAGGGGAAGTAAGAGAGAAATAGAAATTAAATTTTTTTTTTTTTTTTTTTTTTGTAGCACATGAAAAGGTAAAGCCGTAACAATTACTCACTAATATGGTATCGAGAGGCTCCACCAGAATCTACTGCATGGTCCAGAATCCATTCACCAAATGTCAATACAGCAGCCCCAGTACTTTGCATCTGCTGATAGGACAGCCTCCTTAGTGGTTAATCCAAGGTTCGGGTTCTGACAATCAAGCAGATAACGTCAGCCCAGATAAAACGTTTACCTCCAGCACCCTTACTAGTGACATGGCTACAAGAATAGACATAGAAACAGAAAATTTCCGACATCCCTGGCGGCTGTTCATGCAAAATACTGCCAACCTAGAAAACAGCTTTTTCTTCTCCCTTTGTCAGAAAAATCACTCATTAAAAATGAGGACTGAGGGACAAATAAAGAGAAGTGAGAGTAGCGGGAGCTGCCGATAACGCATCCACAATGCATTGGCTACTCTCCATTAAAACAAAAAAAAAATTAAATATTGTATTTAATAAAAGTCTATTTGGCGTGTTTAAGAGGGGGTTAGGTGAAAGATTCTCCTCTCACCAACTGAAAATGAAAACAATTGCAAAATCTGTTATGCTATCAACTTGGAAAATATAAACATTTATGGTCAAGAAAAATCTGTGATAATAAATAAATAAAATAAATAAATAAAATATATATTCCAAATTAACTTGCCAGATAGAATCAGCACATTTTTCCGCAAGAAAACCATTTACACAATAAAACAATGAAATGAAAATAAAGATTAAAAACTGAAATAAATATAATATTAGCACTTGCATCTAGAAAAGAAATATTATAAAATTCATAACTTAACTACTATAATAAGACGTCCTTCGTGGCTGCAAATAGGAATTGATTTTGCTTGAAATAAAAACGCAACGTTT
Source organism: Euprymna scolopes (assembly GCF_053919585.1). Classification (NCBI taxonomy): domain Eukaryota; kingdom Metazoa; phylum Mollusca; class Cephalopoda; order Sepiida; family Sepiolidae; genus Euprymna; species Euprymna scolopes. Next base: position 66,746,123 of record NC_136506.1, read on the forward strand.
TCATTTTTGAAAAGAAAACGGTCATCACGTGACATAGCTCGCTACTTAGACAAGCATGTTCTTTTATAAGTAGTAACGTGTCGACGGACGGGGGGGGGGAGGAGTACTAGCTGTGTATTAAATATATTTTTCTTATGACTGGCTCGTATTTGCGGCATGCATCTACGTACGCCACTAAACATGCAGCATTACATTTACCTCTGTCCCCTTCTCCTTTAGGAGGAGCATGGATTTATTGCTTGTCAAACAAGATACAGTGAGAGAGGAAGAGTTATAGACAGTAAGAGATTAGCCACTTAGTGAGTTCATTCCAATTTGTGGTTTATTAGACAATTTAAATGAATTTTTGTTCGGGTATATTTTATTTGCTAAAATGCATGTAGAAGTGCTGATAGGTTTCATCCAGTTTTGCTATTTAAGTTGCTGTGAATGTCCTGGTCTTGTGCAATACAAAGCAACATCTTTTGCTTACTCTGAAAACAGTAGATCCAAAGGGATGTAATATCAGTCGTGCTGCATCTGATCAAGTCACTTTTTACACTCAAACCAGATCTTTCTTCGTCTACAGCGCACACTATACTTGCATTTCTCTTCTCATCTAAAATATCCCGTTTTCCACACATTAAAAACCAACCTTAAAAATTGTTAGTAAACAGAAATTGATAGAAGTGTGCATGATGAAATGATAGCATGGAGGTTAACTCAGATAAAATGATAATCAAGTATTATATGTATTAAATAGCACAGACAACTCTTGCTTGTTTTTCTTGTAATCCTCCTTTTCTCTTTGTCTTTGTTTCCGACCTCCGTTGTTGCCTGAGGATGACCAATGGAGGTCGAAAACGTTCGTGATTATGGGAAATTTCTTTTTTCACTCGAAAAAAACGTTCGGAAAATGGTCCGACAAAGAGAAAAGGGGGATTACAAGAAAAGCAAGCAAGAGTTGTCTGTGCTATTTAATGAAACGAGCATAAAAGAAAAAAAATGCTGCCTAAATATACTAATATATATATATATATATATATATATATTGATGAAAAAATAATCAAATCCGTTTTAGAGATAAGAATTAAAAAAAAAAAATGTGATCTGTTAGGTCATCCGTTGAGCTTTGACTAAATTGTTTGAATCAGAAAGAACAGATTTTGTAAAGACGGTTACATATTAAAAAAAAAAAAAAAATAAATAAATAAAAAGACCAGGATTACCCTTTCGACTTGTTACCTATCTCTTGCCCTTTCTCTCTTTTCTCTCTAGCTATGGGTTAAATGTGGTGATATTTCCTTTTTGTTTATAGTGGCCTATTCCTATCCTTTTTGTTTTTTTCCTTTGTTAATAAACAGAGAGAGAGAAAAAAATTGTAAAAATGTGAAGCCTGATTAATAGACACAGTATAAAATAAGAGTGAGAAGATGAGGGGAGAATCAAACAGATAGAATGAGAAAGAGTGATAGAGGCTCAGTCTGGTATCTGTCACTTGATGAAATAATTATAACTAGCAGGACCTGTGGAAATTCCACGGGAGACACATTCATATGTAATATATTCATGTTGGCATTCTGTAGATGTTCAGTGTAAATCTAATATAATTGTAGCTTTTTTGTTAAAACTGCAAAAGTATTTGTCTAAGCTAGCACAGATGCACGGTAAAGCCCGGTCGTAAAGTATGCTTAAATATGATATTTTAATTCTTGCAGATTTCGTATATATTATTATAGAGTTAATGTTCTATCGATTTTTATATATTATAAAGTTTCAATTTCAAAAATAAAAAAAAAATATATGTATATCCATGTGACTTGGGTGCATTAGCTTGAATCGAAACCGAAATAAAAACTTATATATATAACTTGAGTTTCTTCAGCCATAACCGAAACGAAAACTTATGAAAAATTCTTGATAAAATTCTTTATAAAAAAATAGATAATTTTAGTGCCATGAGCTATAGTCGAAACCAAACCAAAACTTATGAAGAATTCTTGGTAAAATTATCTATGACAAGAAATAGAACATTTAAACGACTCAGATTTAAGCATGACACAGAAAAGAACACACGCTATCGTATTAATATATAGATTTATGGATCATTAGAACAATTAAAATGTCTTTCTTTTTTTGCCAAACATAACTCCATCTGAATATAAGTAATATTTTAGAATGCATTTGTGTGATTAAATTATATAGGAAATTCCTTAGGCAAACAAACGTTTATTAACTCGGCTTAAGCGTAATAATAATGGATATGATTGCATAATTTCTAAATTTAAAAAAAAGTTATAAATTTTCTTAATTATCAGAAACTGCATATAATTCTCAAGTCAGAAGTTCCACTATTGGTCACCTTTATTTGTTGCTAATTCTGTTGGGATATTTTCGTATTTGTTGAAAACAGACGGCAGAAATCTGCGTTCAGTTTTAGATATTTCTTTGCGTCTAAATCCGGCTTGAAAAATGCAGGCTCCCGATCAATAAAAATGGCAAGTCTATTGTTCTCTTTGCTGCAGCGTGATCCTCTTCTGTGTATAAATAATGTCATCCAGATGGCAGTACTGCTATATTTACACCAGAAGAGTTCCCTCCCCTGCTCCTCTCTTTTCTATAAGCTTTTCAATTGATTTTCTTTCTTTTCCTTTCTCTTTTTTTTTTTATTTCTTGAAAATAGCATCTACTAATGTTATTATGCTATATAACCTTCGATAGGTGTTTTTTATTTACTTTTAACTTCGCGTAAGTATCCCACACCAAAATGTTAGTTTTATGTCTTTTTAGACATAAGGAGACATTAAAAGTTTTTACTTTTAATGTAGACACATATCTTTGCAAAAAATAAACAGATACTAAATTTATTTTGGTAACTCAGAACGCCCTTAAATTATGGCTGTTGAAATTTTGAAAATTTTAAAAAAATTGTTGTCTTCTGTGTAATTGGCCCATACACCAATTTTCAGTGTATAACGAAAAAGACAGACTTTGGAACAAATAAAGTGATTTGGTTTTGTTTTGTCATATCAACCCTCTCCGGGTTATTTAATGTCAAATTCAGTACTTTTGAAAAAAAATTTTATGCTCCAAGTTTTTTTTTATATCTTCAAATGTTCGTTCATGGTGTTTGATTTGGTTGTTTTATAGAGGAAAATTGTTGTTTTTTGTTTTGGACTTTTCAAAATATGATTGAGCTTTGTAAAGGGAAAAGAAAAAATAAACAATAACATCAATGTTTGGTGCATTTTTTGCATGAGTATCTTCAGACAACCTGATCTAGTAGCACCAGGGAATCTTGTAGTAAATGAAAATGAATCATAATAAAAATAATAAAGATTAAATCAATCCAATCCCTCGAAAAAAAAAAAAAAAAAAAAAATGAAAAATGACACCAAAGCAAAAATGTAATTGTTTACCTAAGATTCATTCGAACAGCTAACACATTGAATCTTTGATATGATTCATAGCAAATTAAGGATCAAACTAGATTTTTCTTTTAATAGTAAATCAATAATAAAAAAAGAAACTTGCAGATTTGGACCATGTAAAAGCACATGGAAACACAATTTAATAAAATATCAAAATTTTATTTTATTCACTAAAATTTTCAACTTGAAATTGTGAAACCAATGTAAAACCGTATATTAAGTCCACCATATTTGACGAATGTCTCTTTTTCTTCAAAATGAAACTATTTTTATATGTTTAGTGATGCACAATGTTGTGTACATTAAAAAAAGATACTGACATTTTTTTTTTTTACGTGTAAAAAAAAAAAAAAAGAAAAAATGTTGCCCGTCACTGTAAATAATAATATAAATAAAGTAACTTAGTAAAAAATTAAAAAAAAAAAACTTAATGACATAGAAAAAATTGTACATTTATAAAAAGAAAAAATGAAATTTTGTTTGTCCAAATTTTGTAAAAAAAACAACAAAAAAAACAAAACATATCCCCCAAAATAAACGAGCTGTCATAGGTTAAAACTGAAAGTAATTTAACTAATATATATATATATATATATATATATATATGTCTATATACCTAATATTAAATACAATCTTTATGAATATTTGTACTTTTTTACTATCTCTTTAATTGCGGTGTAATTTTAAAACTACAAATCAATCATATAAAATGAGGTAGCAATTCTTTTCCTCTCTCTGCTATTTTCCAATATGATATCTAATGGTAAAAGTTCTGAATGTCAATGTCTTCTCAGAGAGTCATGAGAGTAGTCTGTGTTGGTCACTAGTTACTCATTCGGGCCAAGATCAAAGTGTAGTATCTGTCCTTCAGATGCTGCATTTCAATTTCTTGTTCTCTCTCAATGGAGAAATCCTTCACAACTGAGATAATTTTAATCTTTTTGTACCTTTTCTCCATGTTAAAAAAAAAAACGACTCTGGTCTCTAACTCTGTCCTGTGGGGAGGCATTGTAAATAGGTACTCCTACTCTTTGTCTCGGATATTCTGAATAAATTATTGGTGAGCTAAGAACAATCTCAATAGTAAAGCAAATGTGTCTAACAGATTTATAGATTCACATTTCATTATATATATTCCTTTTTATTTCTATACTAGCGGGGGATACCCGGCGATGCCCGGGTGTCTTGAGGTAAATCAAAACTCCAGGGGGTATTAAATAATAAAAAAAATGTTTTGGTAGGTGAGTATGAGAATCGAACCCATACCCTTGAGTTGGAAATTAATGTGTGAAAAAAAAACCATGCTACGTTAACCATTGAGCCACGGCGACAGACAACGTTAAGCAGGTTTGAATTTATTTATCTAACTATAAAAACAGGCGTGCGCAATAAAAGTTAACTCTGCTGCTTCCATTTGACCTAATTAAGAAGGTCAAATAGAAGTCACGCAGTTGTTTACCCAAATTTGACTGTATTTTTTCCCCCAACAGTTGTTCGGGAGAGGGAAACCAGCTCCCAATTGTCCAAATTGAATAGCAATTGTCTGATGTACAACATTGATCAAAGCTGATTGCTTCAGGACATTTCCCGGCGCAATGCCGACGACTTGTTAACTTTGAATTAGTTTCGCTTTTTATACGAAAAAGCCTCATCAACATGCGAGCAGCCAAAATAGCAATAATTTTGTAAAAGTCGACGTAAATAAATCTAGATGCGACGCGCTTTCCCAAATCGTACATATTATTATTTAGGACCCATATAAACAGTTGTAAGCGATCGTAACGACCCCGGAACCGTGTGCGAGAAAAGCCTTTTAAAGACATACACGAAATGGTCACACACATTTTGCCTTTTATATATATAGAAAAAGATAATAAAGTGAAGCCAGTTTATTTTTTCAAAGTTACTATTTCATTCTGAATTGCCAATCAACTACCTATTGCATGCCTTATTTTTTTGATTTTTTGGTTTCCCGACAAAAGGAAATATAAATTCATCCTTGTCTATTTGTCCATCTGTCCGCACTTTTCTCAAATTTTTGGAATTCTCAAAATCTTGGAATTTTTTTAAGATTTTGCACAAACATTAAACGTGATATGAATCAAAAAATAACTGAGCGGATTTTCTGGGAAATTTCTGGTTGTCCCCCTAAGGGTGCCTTTCGGGTTAAAATGGCTAAAATTGACACATTTGTGCTTATTAAAAAAAATTGATGCCTTGGATTTTAAAAAAAAACTTTCTGAAAAGTTGTAACTAACAGATTTCTATATAATTTTGTTTGTCTATACTTCGCGATAATTCTTGGGTGTGCCCCAGGGGCTCTTTTAGGGCTAATAAAAACACTCCATTTTTGGGACTATTTTACCATATTCATCCAAAATTTTCTGTGTATGTCTATTTAGCAGTTTTGCATGGTGCTGAACTCAAATTTAAATATGTTAAGGCCTTGGGGACTTTTGGGGCTAAATGGGGGGAGGGCAATTAATGGACTTAGTCATTTCCTTTTTTGTATAGTGCAGAACTCAAATTTACGTTAAGGCACCGATTTGTTCATTTTCGGGCTAAATGGGGGGGGGGGGGTCAAATGCTGAACTTAATCATTTTTTTTTATGCCTCGTTCACTGTGCACTCACAGGAGACCATGCATGCCTTACTTGTTTTTCATGTAACTAAATAATAGTACTTGGAGGGGGGGGTAAATGTTTTGTCTGAGCTGACTTTATCCAGCTAATAGTTGAAGTAGCTGAACTTGGGAGTATTTATTTACCCTAGACATGTTAGACACAAGATCAACTTTAGAATTAATGAGAGTATTCTTGTGGAACGAATGGATTCGCACTTGTCACACCCATGTTTTCAGCTTGTATTGTTAACCACTAAGCCACCATTGCCTCCTCTCAACCTGTTAGTAACTGTGTTGCCGTTTGGTTGATGGAGCCTTGACAATGCAGTAGTTTCCGGTGGAGCTTCTTGGTGCCATATTAGTGGGAATTGCTACATGTTTTTTTTTTGTTTTCTACAATGTTTTACAAAGTTTATTTACTCATTTTCTTACAACTTCTCTACTCGCCTTCTTCATATATTTCCACCTTGAAAAGTTCTCAAATAAAAATAAACCCAGTACTTCAACCCTTAGCGTTAATATTGTGTTCGAGGTGGGTATATTTGCTGATGATACAATGCTCTATAACATGCACGAGGGAAGAACGGATGTACACGAATCTAAGATAATAGCAGAATCCTTAGAAAATGACCTGTAGTCCGTAGTGGAATGGGGCCATGAATGGATGGTAACATTTAATGCTACTAAAACTAAGCTGCTTTCCTTTAACCATTACAAGACGCCTCTCCAATCACCGATATCCATAACAAATAACTCCCTACCTGAAAATTCTTCCTTCAAACTCCTCGGCTTAACATTCACTGGAAATATGAACTAGAACAAATACACTGAGGACATTGCGAAGGCTGCTGCAAGGAAGGTGGGTTCCCTCTATTGTGCAAGAAAACTACTCTCACCTGAAAGTATCCTGTACCTCTACAAGGCCACCATTCACCCATGCATGGAGTATTGTTGCTATACCTGGGCTGGCGCATTTACCACTAATCTCCTCCTCTTGGATAGTCCAAATAGGTTCCGCTTTGTCAACTAGGTTCTAACCCCTGTCTCATCACCACAATGTTGCATCCTGTTTTACAAGTATTTTAATGGAATGTGCTCTGATGAACTCATTGTACGTGTGCCCCCTCGACGTACCTATCCCCAACAAATTCGCTTAGCAACAGAATCACACCCCATTCACGGTTGCATTTTCTAAATGCCAGAAAGTTTTCTACTCTAATAACTTCTTCCCTCAAACAGCTAAACTTTGGAATTCCCTTCCTGCTAACCACTTCTCTGACTGTAATAATCTGCAGAAGTGCAATGTAATGTAAACCAACATCTTGTTAATCTTTCTTAGGTATGGTTTCAATTAGTAGCCCCTTGTGTCCAAGTGATGATATGCCTTGTTTAGGGTAAAGGCGAGTTAAAATAAATAAAATCCCTATTACCAAGCGTTTGGCTGACTTTGCAAAGGTTGAAGTTCATTTATATGAGGCCAAACTAGACTGTGTGAAACTAGTATTGGCCCATAAATCGATGACTTAAACATTCTATTTATGACCTTGCCATAGACATGGAATTTGTGTTTAAGTGTTTAAGATTACATTTACCCATTTTCAAACTCTAGGCTGGTTTGTGATAATTAGGGCTATAACAACAGCATATTCTTTTCATTGTTTTGACTCTCGAGTATATATCCGACACAGTTAGACACGGTTAATCAACCGATAACCACATTACTCTTCATAAAAATATAAGATATCAATGGATATATACCTGAAAATCAAAACAAGGAAAAGAATATGCTGTTTTCATAGCCCTAGTGATAACAAGAAGTTGTTTTTAGTCCTAATTATGGATATATTTAGTGACGAATTATGTCTATTAGTTAGAATGGAGGGTGAATACAAAGGGGACTGAATGCCCCTTTCTATCAACACCTTCCATTATGTTTTATTTCTGCAACTGATGTTTCCTTTCAAATCTTTCTATGTTACATAGTTAAAACTAAGCAATCCAATATGGACTGTTGTATTAGGTGACAGGTTAATCTGAAATTAAAATCAATCAATTGTATCCATTGACAAACTATAAGTAATGATCACACTGAATCACAGGTGATATGTGTCTCTCTGTTAAGTATAGATTTTTTTCATCCATCAAATGAAACAAAAGTAAATTGACAAATGTCAATATGAAAAATAAAATATTTGCAAGAAAAACAATAGAATGAACCTAATTTGTTTGAAATTTTACCAGAAATAATTAACTCTTAATTAGTCCTAAAGTAAGGGTTTTGCAAATCAATCAATGTTATGAATGCTCCTCGAAACAGTAGGTCAGTCTCTGGCACATCTATTTCCATTTCCTATTTTCCCTTCTCTCAACTTTTCACTACTTTCTTTCTCTTTCCCATTTTTCCCTCCTTTTTCTCTCCTCCTCATTCTTCCCTTTCTCTACTCCTCCTACTCCTTCTCCTCCTCATTATTCCCTTTCTCTCCTCCTCCTCCTCCTCCTCCTCCTCATTCTTCCTTTTCTCTCCTCCTCATTCTTCCCTTTCTCTCCTCCTCATTCTTCCTTTTCTCTCGTCCTCATTCTTCCCTTTCTCTCCTCCTCATTCTTCCCTTTCTCTCCTCCTCATTCTTCCCTTTCTCTCCTCCTCCTCCTCCTCCTCATTCTTCCCTTTCTCTCCTCCTCCTCCTCCTCATTCTTCCCTTTCTCTCCTCCTCCTCCTTCCCTTTCTCTCCTCCTCCTCCTCCTTCCCTTTCTCTCTTCCTCATTCTCCCCTTTCTCTCTTCCTCATTCTTCCCTTTCTCTCTTCCTCATTCTTCCCTTTCTCTCTTCCTCATTCTTCCCTTTCTCTCTTCCTCATTCTTCCCTTTCTCTCCTCCTCCTCCTTCTCCTCCTCCTCATTCTTCCCTTTCTCTCCTCCTCATTCTTCCCTTTCTCTCCTCCTCTCTTTTCGTTCTTCTCCTCCTTTTACAACTCTTTGCGCATTTTCTACTATTATTCAGCTAAAGGAATCCAAACTTTTGTAAATTTTTATCTCAAAGCAAATTTACTCCACTGAGTCCCCCCCCCCCCCCCAAAAAAAAAAATTCTGACTTGAAAAAGTATTTAATTTTCTGCTAAAAGGTTTGTTGCAAGAAGATGACGGCTATTTTGTTTTGTTTTTTTTAGTCTGTATTTTAAAAATAATATTTCTCCTGTCTGTGAAATTATAAGAAATATAAACTTGTCGGATTTTGTCAGTTCGTATTTTTGTTAGTGAATTGTGGACTGGGAACATATTTGAAGATGTCAACTTTATTGAAAGTTTCTTTCCTTCCGATTCGAAATTTGATGGGAACTTAAAATTGTTTGTCTTTCTTTTTTTTTTCATTGAAAATTCTCCCATCTCATGGACTGAAGTCAGTATTTTTCAACTAAATCAAAACATAAGTGTTGGGGTGTTAGGTGTTCAAGCCGTGGGATTTGGGGCATTTTTAATATTGACACAAGGCGATTAAAAAATGATTTTTTTCCTCTCTCTCTCTCTCTATTTAGAGCTTCTACCTTAGGACAGATGAAGCTGTTCTGTAAAACTAGGAATTGATCAAATTGACAAGAAAAATAGAAATGTAAATATTGTACTGTTTATTTTTACTGACCTCTTCTGTTCTAGCGCTATCAAATTGTGGGAGTAAATTATCCCGACTGTCAGATGGCACTGACTCATCTGCATAAAAATTAACTCAACTTTCAACTAGGTATCCCAAACTGAATTTTTTTCAACATACCAAAAAACATAGTAAGTATGTGTATATACTACATTGTAAGTATGTGTATATACTACATAGTAAGTATGTGTATATACTACTACAAAAAGTATTAAAAAAATAAATTTATTTTTGTATCCCAATGAGTACATGAGTTATGTGTAGGGCCGTGACAACAGAATATTCTTTTCATTTTTTTGACTTTCAAGTATATATCCGACACATTAAGACACAGTCAATCAACCGAGAACCACATCAGTCTATATAAAAAACATATGAAATATTAACGGATATATACTCAAGAGTCAAAACAATTAAAAGAATATGTTGTTGTCACAGCCCTAGTTATGTGCCATTCAAAGTCAGCTGGACATTGTGTTTTGTGTAATATTGAATATAAGGTCAATTTAAGCTTTGTATAACTAAAGATAAAAAGTTTAACTAAGTGAAAAATCTTTAAAATGTTGTAGTTCATTGAAAAAAAAAGATATGAATGGAATTAATGATTCTTCGAAATCACATACCGTCATAAAAATTGTGTAGAAACGATAGAGAAAAGCGATTTGAACGGTTCTTATCAGTTTTATTTTAGCAGCTAACATCTTGAAACTTATGATTCATGATATAATACAGATTAACCTATTTTTATTTTCACAAGAAAATCCATAAAAACCTAAATTTTTACCAAAAAGTTCAATTTTTACTAATTTTTGCAGCATAAGGTTAGTCTGGCATACCTACTTAGTATGAACCTAGATTGGGACCAAGAAAGACAACTCAGAACACTGTATACGTTTTAAAGATATCTATTATATCTATCTATATATATATAAAAGGCAAAATGTGTGTGACCATTTCGTGTATGTCTTCAAAAGGCTTTTCGAGCACACGCTCCCGGGTTCGTTACTATCGCTTGCAACTGTTTATATGGGTCCTATATCATAATATGTAGGATTTGGGAACGCGGGTCGTCTCTAGATTTATTTACGTCGACTTTTATGAGATTCGCGCTATTTCGCTCTGTCCCCGGTTCGTCCTCTATTTTAGTATAAATACAGTGAAAAACGTTGGGTTCTCGGCTTTTGCTCTGCTTTCCCCCCTTCCCACCATCATCTGGGATGAAGTGAAAACTAAAAATAACGATCGCGCGATGACCTCATTTAGCGTCGTCCTGTCAATCAAACCTCTTTTAGCTTTATAAGCTTTAACTTAACACGCTAATCAATTATTCTCACTCGTGGTCGAGACCGTTAAGTAGTTGGCATTGATTTCCACCTCCGCGTCTAAGCTTCCGGGTTCAATCCCTCCTCCCGACCAAACGATTTTTTTTTATTACTTCGCTTATTCTTTAGTTTACCCCCCCCCCCATACACAGGTTTATTTATGCCATTTTTTTTCCGTTTTGGTTTTGGATTTTTTTTTTATATCGTCTTTTTTATAATATTTAAGCAGGATTATTAATTACCCCCCCCCCCTCCATACACACACCTACAAACACCCGGGAAATGCCGGGTACCCCCCCCCCTAGTATATATGTAAAAGCGAAAATGTGTGTATGTGTGTTTGTGTGTCCGATAAAAACTTTCGACAGACACGACAAAATTTCACAAACTCTGTATCATATTGAAGCCCCATCCTTCGCATGAAAAATATCGAAAAATTGGCCAAAAACGTTCATTTTTTTTTTCACCCCGAAATCAACAATTTTCGACAAAAACGGTCCTCTCGTGATGACGACCGGTTCTACGCATGCGTCAGATGACGTCATGACCGATTTACTTTAAATACTTGAAGAATTGACTAAATTTCATGTACGTTGCGTTAGCTCAGTTGGTTAGCACATTGGTTCATTATCTAAACGTTTTGAGTTCAAATCGTGGTGTGAGATGTCTTTTTTTTTCTTTCTCTTTTTTTTCGATTTTTTTAAATTTAAATATTGAACCAGTGTTATTTAAGCCATTTTTCACGTAACGTTCGTTTTTCTGTTTTTTTTTTTGTTTTTTTTACTTCATTTATCCACCCCCGACCACACACCAAAAAACACCCGGATACCCACCGATTTTTAAAATTTTAATATCGAAACAGGCTTATTTAAACCATTTTTCACGTGTTCGTTTTTCTGTTTTCTTTTTTGTTTTTTCGATTTTTGCATTTAATATCGTTCGTTTGCCTTACGTTAGTTTTTTTTTTGTGTTTTTGCTTTTTCGATGTTTTGATTACCCCCCCCCTCGCTTAAGTTTTAGGTTCGTTTTTGTTTTCTTTTTTTTACTTCGCTTATAACAAACAAACCTGGTCATTGACCTCATTTGTTGAATAGCTATTGCTTACGTCGTCGTAACGCTCTACGACTTCCGTGCATGCACCTGTCAATTTGGTTCTTACTTAAATAAATTCAAACATCTTTCAGTAACTCATTTTGGCTGGCCGAACGGTTCATGTTTTTTTTCACATTTTATTTTCAAACTTCGCCTCAGGGGTTCGGATTCGATCCTACCAACTTTTACCCCCCCCCCCCCTGTTTCTTTTTTATTTGACAGCACACACACCTCCAAACACCCTAGCAACGGCGGGTACCCCCACTAGTATATATATAAAAGTGAACGTGTGTGTGTCTGTCTACATTTTCCTACGCAATAACTCTGTCAATTTTCAGTCTACAGACTCAAAATTTGATATACAGGGTACTGAGATTGGGGAAATCTTTGTAATCCGTTTTCGGCCAGAAATTTGGCTGTTAAGGAGTCAAAGTTCAACGATTTGACCTTTTAGAAATCTACCAAACTCCTCCACCAATTTTGGGTCTAAACACTTGAAATTTTAGATATAGGTTCCTTGGACATGGATCTAACTCAATAACTTGAGCCCAAAATAATAAATGTTAAGGGGTCATAATAGGAGTCAAAGTTTAAAAAAATTGACCACTTTTTTTTTCTTTTTTTAAAATTTTTTGCTCAACATACACCTCCAAACACCTAGACAACGCCGGGCTGAAATGCTAGTATTTGAAAAGAAGATATAGAGAAAACTGGTGACGTAAGCGAGGCTTCCTTGTCAGCAGTAGAGTCCCGTATCCACAAGAATATTTGGCTCTTAATATAATATTTGGAAGAGTCCATCAATAGATAGGTAACGGTTCCATAACACTATTTCAACCGCTGCTAAACATTTTGAAATTTTTAAAATATCCAACTCAAAACTTTCTCTAGTAATACCTCGATATTCTATAGATTAATTATCTATTTATTATATTAAAAATGCGAGTTAGTCAACATTTGCTTACCTTTTTTCCTAGGTAAAGAGTGACCTCCCTCCCCTTAAAAAAAAAAACAGAACTCTTATAAAGTTTATTGAAATTTCTCAACATTCATAAATTTTTAGACTTAAACTTCAGCTTTTATATACTCATTCTTCAAAGTAGTCTTGATTGCTTTGCATAAGTCGTCTCCTGTCTGGAATATGTTCAAACTGCGCACAGCTGCACCTTATACAATCTCAATGTTCCTTTTTGTACTAGCACTCAAGACGTTTTGAATTAAGATTTTTGACAGTTTCAAACTTTCTGAATTTTTGAATAAAGTAAAAAAAAAATCCTGCTTTTTGATTGTGCGTAGTGACATTGAAACTTTCTACCAGTGTATAATTTTTTGGGAAAATAAGCCTCCAAGCTAAACGTATTTGCTTATTGATGACACGAATATTCTTCCAATATGTTGTGCATACAGTTGACTATTATATTCTGAAAGAGAAAAAAAAAAAGAACTAAATTTTATAAAATAAATTGTAGGTGTCAGCGTGTACTTTTAATTACATAAAAAGTTAAAATATTCCTCGATTCTTGATTGAGCCTGTGTGTCTAGTGTGTAGCAAAGTTTTCACAATCAGAACGTCTTCAAGGGATTTCCGTTTGTTGAAGACATTGCTGCAGGACTACTTTCTTGCAGATTGCAACATCATCATTTCCAAATCCAATGTCAACAGATCCCCACAGATCATTAAACTTAGTTCATTCCATTATCTTTAGTCCTCTCGTGTGGTCTTTCAATTCACAATCATTCCATCTCATAAACCTTCATCCTCGAGTGGTTTTTAACCTTGTTAAGTGACGATCCATTAGTGCAAAAGCATGTGTAAAAGAAATTGTTATTTAACTGAACAAGTCCTCCTCTCTCTCTCTCTTTGTTGACTATCTCACCCCACCCCCCACATTCTGTTGATTCAACCTAATATTTCTTAATGTCTCATCATTTAGAGAAAGAGTATATGTATGAGTTTTCCTGATAGTTCGATTAATATAAATTGATTCATGACAAACGTTTTGATATTTTTCTATATAGACGGGGAGGGGGCCATCCTGTATCACTTTTTTTTTTTTTTTTTTAAAGGAAATCACCACTTGTTGAGTGGCCTTTGGGCCTTGATGATAAGGATTAATGAGTGTACGGTTGTCATCGGAACAACGGCGTAGTAATAGTTAGTGGTGGAAATAGGGTAGAAATGGATTATTTAGAGAGACGACTCAACAAGAATTGGTTTACATTGAACGAGTATATTGTAGTCAGCTGGAAAGCAGGCTAGTAGAACAAAGTTTCATAGGCAGGCAGTTCTAGTATTTTTGTTTAATTTAAAAAAAATTTTTTTTATATAGTTGTCCAGAATTTCCCATATATTAAAAATACAGAAAAAATCTTAATGATGTATGTATGTACCTGTGATGGAATGAAAAGATCATATTCCAAAAATCACATAAATTGATCAAGTAGTTTTATTTTTATCAAGAAAATCATTCAATGTTTTTAAACAATTAATGGAAAATCGTAGACATTACAGGAGTGTTTTTGCAAATTTTAATTATTATGGAGTTATTTACCCTTGTTTCTTCAAGATGGCAATGTGAGGCAGTCTCTGTTTACTTACTCATAAAATTTGATTTTCTTAGTTAAAATTAAAACCACTTGATCAACTTGCGTGATTTTTGGAATATGACATTTTTGTTCCGTTACAGGTACGTACCCTCCCTTTTTTTTTTTTTTTTTTTTTAATAAAAAAAGGTCAGGTTTAATAAGTTCTTCTGATTCCTAAAACAATGAGTTTACTCTGACTCCTGTTTGCATCACATCTTGCCTATGCTGGGAGGGTCAGCAGTTGGTTAATCAGTAAATGCTAACAACATAGCCTGTGTCCTCAGCACCCTTCTGTATGACAGCGAAGGTGAGACAACCTACAGCTACCAAGAATGGAAACTGAACACATTTCACATATGTCGTCTGCAGAGAATTCTTGGAATTTCTTTGAGGGACAAAGTTACAAATAATGGTGTGCTTGCAAGGGCCAGTATTACCGACATGTTCACCCTCCTTTGTCAAAAACGGCTACGCTGAATGGACTATGGGTGAATCATAAAAGACTTTATCTACAGTGAACTCACTACTGGCAAAAGGAAAATTGGTTGTCCTTATCTCCGCTATGTCGACGTGTGCAAATGCGACATGATAGCATGTAATATTGACCCTACCAGTTGGGAGGCCAAAGCTAAATTCTGTGAATCATTTGGAAACAAACGGTAACCAAAAAGCTGACCACAGAGGAAAGATTCATTGCAGAATGGGAAGAAACCAAAAGACTAGTCGGGAAGGCCACTCAACAGAATCCAACAGATCATCAACATGATGCACTGACCTTCCCCTGCAACATATGCAACTGACAATGTAAATCGAAGATAGGCTTATTCAGCCACAGAAGACTGTTCAACCACCTCGACAGACGAAACCCCATAGTCTTCTAGACTTATGAATGCCAACAATGCCAACAACGTTATTGTCCTCTTGGACACCTTTTCTCTCACTCTGGACCAACCATGTGTTTTAAAACATATGAAAACCTTTATTTCAATAAAACCTGATACTTTGTTAGAAATAAAAAAAACTCTTTTCAATTTAGTAATTTGAGAGATGGGGACTTCTTGTTTGAACGAAAAGGTTTGAAGGAGGGTATTTCTGCTTTGCTGTTAATTGCTTGGAAAAAAAAAATGTGATCTTTTAAAATTCATTTGATGGCCAAATTGCCTAAACAAATCATTTCTGAACTGTCATCTTTTCCCAGCTTGACCCTCCTCTCTCCCCCTCTATCTCTCTCCGTCTCCTCTCTTCCCTCCTCTTTACTATCTTACTTTCTGCGGTGAGGGAGGGGGAGCGGGTGTAATGCAAGATCAAGTGTGTTGTATTGCACTGCCTGTAAAAATGTCTGACAGGTGATCAGGCAAAAACTTTCCTCACTAATTAATTACTTTACTTTAGCCATTATAAATCCTTTCTTCTCTCTCTCAATGATTCTTTCATATATATATATATATATATATATATATATATATATATATAAATATGTCTTGGAAGTTTCTTTAAGACCTCTAAAACTATTAAAAAAAAAAAAAATTGTCCTTCGTTGGAACATTATTTTGTCAGTAAGTCAATTAATCTCCCGCATCGCTGAATAGTTTTACTTACATGAACAAACAATGGTGCCAATGTTCTTAAAGGGATCATCGGTTGTTTACCATGAAACACTGTTTGGGGGATTTTAAAACCAGTCTCCCCAGCAGTGTTGATCAAACACCACCTCCCTTAAAACACAATGTGATAATAATCTTTCATTCAGACAGTTTAGATGAGATAAGTGATCGGTACTGTATGTTTCAAACCTGATGATAGGGGACCCCTATCATCAGGTTTGAAACCGACGGTACCAATGACTTATCTAAACTTTCTGTAAAGAAAAAAAAATATATTCTGCATCAATTCACTGTTATGATACCTCATTGTAATACAGCTTTTCATTTTTATTCTAGTAGCTTCTTTCCAAGAACTGCAAGGTTGTGGAACTCTCGCCTGCTCACTGTTTCATCTTACCATCGACCGTGGTCATGGTCTTTTCAAAACTAAGGTCAATAGGCATCTCCTGTCTTAGTGATAATCATCTTTCATTCTTGTTAGTTTCTTACGTCAAGTGGCTTCTGGCCTTGTCTTGAGCAGCTTTCATAAAAAAAGATATTAGGAGACATAAATAACCTGTGATTTTCAATCATTTGTTTTTTGTTTTAAAGGATGGCATCATCCTTTTACTTCATCCTTTGTAATATCGTAAAGATCTTTGATGTTTTTGTTTTCGTGGATGACGTCATCCTTTTGTGACATAATCTGGTACCAGTAGTACAGAACAAACAAGATCCAGAATTTGAGTATATTTTGTGAAGAAAAACTCACAATTTTGTTTCAAATCTATTTTGTGCAAATTTGCTATTCCCCCCCCCCCCAAAAAAAATAGCAGTCAATTTATTCCGGGGATTGATTTTCAATCAATTTTATTGGCTCAAAATACCGAAACGTAGCAAGCCATGTAAAAAAAAAAAAAAAAAAAAAAATATTGCATCTATATAGCGTCTGAATGTTTGCCAAGGCGACTTTAAACCTGGATCTCATAGGCATTATAGCACCCTTCTCTGGCAGGATATTTCAGAAAGCAAAAACACTGACAGAGAATGCTGTTTTTCTTCTGTTGAGACAGAAACGGCAATAGTACATCTTCTGTAGATGATCACAGAAGCCACTACTATATGTTGGGGTGAAAAACGCTTAAAGGTAGATTTACTTTCCCATTGGTGATGCTGTGTGTCAGAATTGGGACCCTTAGCATTGCTCAATGATTAAGGGAAAGTAGACATAGTCTTTTAAGTCCTTCTTTGTAGGTAAACATAGAGAATCCCATCACCATCCAAAGGTTATCGACCGTTGAACACACCCCAGGTGTACAGTATCTTTTTGACCAAGATTTGTTGCTTGGATTGCATATTCAAGTATAAGTCATACTAAGGTTATTTATAGAGGACAAAAGCGTCTGCTGTTAGTCTTAAAAAGGATCTCCATTTCTTCAATTGTCCCAAGCAATGCCCGGATACAGGTCCTGCTGGTTTATCTAACATTAGGTTATTTTGTAAAATTTTTAAAGTTTAACCTGAATAGCATTTATGCAGATATAGCAAACTTTAGTTCTAACTAGCTAATTTATTATTATTGAGCCATGTTATTGGCACTATAGTGACATACTTTACTGGAGTTTTTTTTTTTTTAATTTATTGTGCAGTCTCATCTGGATAACTGGTGATATGGAAATGTTTTTTCATTATGACCGAAAAGTCTAACTCAGCAAGATTAATAACTCATATTTTGAATTGATGAACATAATGAGTTGTTTTCCTTACAACTAATTTTACTTCTTTTGCAGAAGTGTAAAATATGTGCAAGCAAATAAAGATTAAAAACTAAAATTACTTCACTGCATCCCGGAGAACACTGGATAGGTATACCTAATATAGGATCCATTATAATTAAATATATAATTTTATTTCAACATAAGTCCATCCGACTAATAATTGCTAGATAAATGAGTGGCTTGCATTGAAATGTGTTCAGAAATCTTTGTTGAACGAATGTTGTCAGCTTTGCAGAGTCTGTTCAAAACTGATTTTTTATTTATTTATTTATTTTTTTTTACTTTTTAATTAATCGTGTGAATATAATATATATCTGAAGTAAAAATGGAAATAAAATTTATATCAAAATGCTTATTAAATCAAAATATGCAAGTTCCGCTTTGGACACATGAAATAAAAGAAACGCTAAAGTAGAAAGTTACAAAAGAAAAAACAATGTGTGTGTGTGTGTGTGTGTGTATAATTATTTATAGAAATCGCTTTTCAGAAACCACAGTTTTATTTTATTTATTTATTTTTTTACATGGAAGCCACCACTTATCAGGGATAACGGTTATATAATATCGTAGTAATCGTTAGTAATGGAGATTTGATAAAGGGTCTTACTTAAGGGGGCGGTTAATCCGGAATTTGTTTGTCGGACTTGAAGACATCCAAGTTGTAGTCAGGTGGGAAACAGGCAAATGGAAGAGAGTTCCACACATGTGCACTTCTAAGAAAGAACCTTTGTTCATGGAATCTACGTTTTGATTTAGGCACAGATAAAGAATGGGGAAAATTATTAACAGTGGTTTCAGCGAGACTGGTGTTTTTCGTGAAAGATTGGTGAAGGGGGACCAGCGATTGGAGCTCAGACAAGCACTTGCCATAGAAATAATGATAAAACAAAGACAGGCTTGCAATCTCTCTTCTGTGGGAGAGAGGTTGCAGGGAAGAGAAAAGGGCATCCCCCACTAAGCCACGAAGTCTATTTTGTACTTTGTCAAAGCAGGATAGGCTGTTTTTAGCAGCTCCTGCCCATATGTGGCATACTTGGACGTACTTGGATTTTATATAGATAGAGAATTGCATCAGTAGTGAGATATCTTCTGGAGCCGTAGAAGGATCCCACCATTTTTCCAGCGACCTTGGCAACAGACTTGATGTACGTGTTCCATTTAAGGTCAGGAGTAAAGGTCAATCCCAGAAGCTTATTAAAACATGGAGCCTCTCCTAGACGAGAGCCATCCATTTCAATTGATGCCAGATAGGGATCAGAGCGTTGATGATGTAAAGATAGAAGCTTGGTTTGAGATGCATTAAAAGTAACCAGCCACCTCTTCCCCCACTGTACCACTTGCTTAAGATCAGAGGAGAGAGAATCAGAGAGAACTTTGTCATTTACGGCCTTTGATGTGTTGCCATAGATGGCCGTGTCATCAGCATAGATGTCAACAAATGGTTTATGTATGTGTTTTGGGAGATCATTGATGTAGATCAGGAAGAGAGTTGGGCCCAGGATGGACCCCTGAGGGACTCCAGCATTAATACTGTGGGCCTCTGATTTCTGCTCATCAACCACTACTCTTATGAGCCTATCTGAGAGAAATGATTTAATAATTGAGAAAACATTTCCAGTTATACCGTAGCTGGAAATCCTGTGAAGTAGGCCTTTATGCCATACCTTATCAAAGGCCTTTGATATGTCAAGAACAATTGGCCTAGAAAGGAAGCCTTTGTTGAAAGATTCACTAATCCTATAAGATATAACCGTTAGCACATCTGCTGTAGATCTTGCAGAACAGAAACCATATTGCATGTCACTAAGAAGATTATTTCTGCTGAGGTAGTTGGCTACTTCTTTATTTATTATGGATTCCAGCAACTTACTCATGACACACAGGAGACTTATTGGTCTGTACTGAGAGGGAGATGACTTATCACCTGAATTCTTAAATACAGGGCATACTGATGAGGTTTTCCAGGGTGTTGGTAAGCACTTCTCCTTAAGGCAATGCTTAAACAGTTTTGTAAGTATGGAGGCAAGTTCTGGTTGAAGCTTTTTCAACACTATAATTGGAATGCCGTCAGGGCCAGTTGCTTTACTGGAATCAAGGTTCTTGGTTAGCTTAGCAACTTCACGCACAGATATTTGTATGTTGCATAGCGTGTTGTCTGTTATAGGAGGAAATACGGGGAGTTGATGGCCTTTGTTGTATAGGGTAGAATTAGCTGCAAAGTTCTTGGCAAATAGTTTGGCTTTGTCTGATGCTGACGAGATGACCGCAGGTCCATTGATGATGGTTGGGATAGAATGCATGCTTCTGTTCAGGATCCTGTTTGCTATTTGCCAAAACTGGTGGGAACCAACTGCTTCTCAGCTACTTTGGATTTAACAGACTGAGCATATAGCTCTCTTGCATTTTTTATTACTCTTTTACAGTGGTTGCTGGCAGTCCTGAAAGCAGTTTTAGTCTCAGTGCATCTATTACATTGGTAGCTATGGAAAAAGTGATTTCTGTGCGTGATGACAGCAGCACATTCTGGGGAGAACCATGGCTGGCTGTTAGATTTTTGTTGGAATTTTTTGGATGGTATTAATTGGTCTATGCCTACAATTAACCATTCAGTCAGGTCTGATACTATAGAGGACACATCCTTTTTAAACATGGAATGCAGAGGTAGATGAGATATAAATGTACGAAAGCTATCCCAGTCAGCTATAGAGTATTGATATACAGTACGGTGGAGAGGTACATCTGAAGACTTATTACATTTCATTTTTATCTTAACTGATATAACTGAGTGGTCGGAAGATCCCAGAGGAGATAGAACGGAACATGAACATAGCTCAGGGGAAGTTGTGGGAAAAAGGTCTAGAAGGCTTGCATACTGACCCGTAGTATTGGGCTCACGGGTGAGTCCGTGAACAATCTGGGTGAGGTCATAGGCAATGGCGAAATCATGACAGAACGTCCCCTTATCATCTATCTTATTCAAATGGGTCAGCCATTCCACATTGTGAACATTAAAGTCACCACAAATGTGAATGTTTGCCGAAGGATGAGCAGACAGGATGTTGTCAATTTTCTCAGATATACTCAAAGACAGTAACTCCGCTGTTGTGGGAGTAATAGAGGGCAAATATAAATGCAGTGGTGTAAGCAAGTGCAACTTGGAAGCGCATATAAGGTAAATTAGGGTCTTCTCTGGAGATATCCCTACCAAACAGAAAGCCGTCTTTAATGTAGGCAAATATTCCATGCCCATGGCGATCTTGGTGGTCAGATTTAGATGTTAGGTTAGAGTATCCTTTAATTATGAACTCATCTAGGGAAGTGGTATATGTAATCCATATAAATAACTCGTTTTATACTTAAACATAAACACCCTCCAAAGATAAATAAGATATGAATCCTTTAATAACATTAATGCATCTTTAATATGCAATTAACAAATTTATAATACTTAACTTCATTCAATACGAATTAAAACTACAAGAAGTAAATAAAACTTTAAGCTTTTACCCCTGATTTTAAAACTATAAAATAAACAAATTAGTTTATCAACTAGTAATATGAAGTTGTAATTAAATAAACAATTAAGCCTCCCATAATCGGTCAGCTTAAAATAACTTCTTTTTTTCACGGCCATGAAACTGCAGAATCTGTAAAATGTTTATTTGAATCATTCAAACTACTATATTTGTATGCTATTCTCGCAAAGTTTCGGCCAATATAACCTCTGAGCTTCTATAGATGTATCTTGTTAAACTTGGGAATTTTTCTGTCAAACTGAGGACGGAAGTTCAAATGGAACCCTTTATTTAATCAACCTTTTGTCATTCATGTAAGTAATTTATACTTGTATTTGTATTATCAATCAGACTGAGAATTGATCCTTCAGCCTTCAGAAAACTGACTTTGAACTGATTTTAGTTTTTAATCTTCATTTGCTTGCATATTTTAGCACTATCTATTACTCCAGGACTCTTTGCAAACAATTCTAGTATGAATATTAGGAACCTAGAATGTATTTTTGTAGTCATGCTACTTATCACTAAAGATTACTACTTAATATACGAGAGCCATTCCAAAAGTAAAGCTTCCTACCTTTTTTTAACTCAAAAGGTTGAAGAGCTAGGAAGACTGCTGTGGTACCATTAAAACAAGCGACCTTTTGTGCTCCAGAATTTATTTCTCTACATAGTTACCACTATTTTCAATGCACATTTGCCAGGAATGCAATAATGCATCTCTGCTTCTGATGCACATCCATGACAGGGGTTGCTTTATTAGTCTCTCACCATCAATGTCTGCACAAGAGAGATGAAACTTTCAGGTCATGAAAGTTCAGTCATTATAACAGTGCAATTTGCAATCCCCTTTAATTCATTTGGGCGGAATAAAAAAAAATAGAAAGCATTACTTTTGGAATGCCTCTCGTATCCACACACACACACACACACACACACACACACACACACACACACACACACACACACACACACACACACACACACACACACACACACACACACACACACACACACACACACACACACACACACACACACACACACACACACACACACACACACACACACACACACACACACACACACACACACACACACACACACACACACACACACACACACACACACACACACACACACACACACACACACACACACACACACACACACACACACACGTGTGTATATATATATATTGTTTTTAATGGTTATCTCATTTATGATTAATAGTTCCCATATTGTATTAAATTTATTATGGCCTATGTAACTGGCACATGTCTTCAAATTCTGTAATTTTTACAGAATTTTAAACAGAACCCATTATTTTATCCATTAAGGTGTGTGTATATATATATATATGGTAAAAAAAAAAAAAAAAAAAAAAAAAAACGGAAAAAGTGCTCAATACTTTAGTACAGCTAAATATGTTATTATTTCAACCTCAAAAAACTGAGTTGAAGTGCTGGATAAAGAGGGAAGAGTGAGAGAAAAGAAAAGGGATGCGGGGAGAAATATAGATTATATTTATAATTATAATTGAAATTAAGAATAGACGGAAAGAAATTAAAAAGAATTAAAATGAAGAGAGGAAATTGTTAAAAGGGGAGAAAAAAATTAATAGCATATAAAATAAAAAATATAAAATAAAGTAAAAACGTAAAAGTAAACAAAGAAAAGGGAAAATATAGCTGAGTTGGAGAGACAGAAGTGGATAAATAACGAAGAAAATTATGTCTAAACCGTGTCAAGAGAAAGCAGCAGTAATTTGCGTGTGTCAACAAAGTCATAATTCGGTTAGTTTCTGTGGTCTCCAGCTACGATAGTGGTGGTAGGGGCAAATAGGGCAAAGATACGCCCAGTTCAAAAGGTAAATACATGTGTCCAATAAAATTAATATAAGATCTTTTTATATAAATGAAAGCGATAATAATTATAGATTTATTATTATAAAAATAAAGGTTGTCAAATAAACGGGAAGATGTAATATATTTATTGGGTAGTTATCGAATTTTAGTTAAGTTTAGGGAGGGAAAGATTTGAAGATTCAGAGTTTTTAAAATTTATTTTCAGAACAATCAGGGTTTTAATAAACGTGTGTGTGTGTGTGTGTTCCTATATTGTATTAAATTAGGCACCGCCAAAACTGGGGGGGGGGGGCAGGTCAGTACTTTTTGACGGACCGTCTTTTTAAAAATCTACCAAAAATCAGGTAATTATCCGATCAATACGAAATTTTCAGCGATTATTAGGAGAAGAATGAACTTTATAACAGTGTACTTATTTTTCATAAACGATATTTATATATATTTTTTTGCTTACAAAACCCCCCCTTGTTTTGAAGTGGGAACAAATATGCTTAAAATAATCATCTGAAACTGAACAAAACATATTGTGTTGTTGTAAGGGACAGAATTATAGATTAAAAAAAAAAAAAAAAAAATTGTTTGCATACCTTATTTTGACGTCTGAATATCAGAACTTCGATTGTGTTTAATTATCCCGCTTTTGAGTTTTGAAGTGTGAAATTCGGTGAATATGTTAAGTAAAATAATTAATTTAAGTTAAGCAAAAAAAAAAAAAAATTTAATATTTATACGAAAAAAGCCATTTTAAAATTTTTGATAAATAAATTAACAATTTTTTTTAGCGAGCCGAATAATGCATGACCATTATTAAACAGGGCATGCTTTGAATAATCGATACAAAAAAAAAAAATTCGATAAATATTGTGCCCTTTGTGTTAAAAATAGCATCATTTTTTCGATCCCGTTTGAAAACGTTTGCCGCCTTTCGACTACGGTGGACCAAACACGCTGAAATAATTTTTTTTTATTCTGCTTTAAATTGCCCCCCCCCATTTTAGGGAGCCTGGCCCCCACACACATACACATTAAAAACCAAACTCATACAAATGGTCACCCATCTGGTACTGGCCAGCCTCAGCTTAATAATACATTGAAATTTTCGTCACTGAAAAATAAGTTTTTTTGGCCTGTTTGGTCTTCCATAGTTTTCTTCTTATCAAAAGAAAACGTAAACAGAGTCGATCTGAACTCTACGTCGACGCGAAATATTTGGTTACCTATATGAATAAGTGGAATTATTTGAAATTCAGGTACTTATATTATAATATTTTTGCATATTCTCTTAGAAAATCATCCTAAATCTTAGTTAGACAATAAATAAATAAATAAATTATTTCAAAAACCCTTTTTTTTTAATATTTAAGTACGTTTTTTGTGCAAGACAAAAAATGTCAATTGTTAACTTTTTGGGAAAATTTAACATTTAAAATTTAATTAAAAATAGTAGAAAAAGTTTTACATTATTCTGTTTTCTATATGATAAAATTCAGGGTTTTATCATTCTGGAAAAAAAAAGTTACTCAGAAATAATGGATTTTAATAAATGTAATTTAGCTTTAAAAAACAACAACAACTTGATTTTGCGGCCATTTTTGGCGGTGCCTATATTAAATTCTATACTAGATCTACTTGGAGTAATAATATATGTCTAATATATATATATATATATGAGTATTAGTTTAGTAAAATATGAAATTTACGACATAATTAGTATTTTGTAATCATGCTCTAAAAATCAACACTTAACAATATTTATCCATAAGTACACATTTCAGAAAATCCTTATTATATCACAATAAAACTTGAATATATAAACTGTTTTGCATAAATGTATTTACCATAGAGCTTAATTAATTTTATTTGCTGTATTTAATACACCGTAGGGATTCATAATATCTTATTTATTAATAAATTTTCTGTTATTGCTGTAGTTTACTAAATGTGTGTTCTCTGGAACTCCAGTGTTTATCAAAAAAATGCCCGATGGCAGGCAGAGCATAATAATAGTATGTTTATCTATTTGAACATTATCGGCTACATATGTGCATACATGTTTCTGCTGTAATTCTGTAGTGCTCCACATTACCTTCAACCTTTTTTATTCTACTCTCCCACCCGCTATTTTGTTGTTTCTTTCGTTTTCTTTATAGTAATTTTCGATTCCTTTTCAAATAACAAAAATTTTGTATAAGAGAATAACTATTTAGAATCTGGTTTCAGTGTTAAAAAATATGGCCGGAGGAGGATGTCGCGTTTCTAAAGAAATTGCAGTAGAAACATGTATGTGCATATGTAGCCAAAACACACACACTATATATATATATATATATATATATATATATATATATATAATTACTTGATAATCGATCTGAGGTATCAACATTTGGCCTTCAGGACAAGATCAAAGTGTAGTATCTGTTCTTCAGATGCTGCAAGCTATGACTAGCTAGGACTAGCTATAACTAGCAAAGACCAGATGTGGGGGCAACCCCACATGCCTGACCTTTAACCAGCTCCCATTTCCCACCTCTCGGGAGCTGGTCCCCTTTTCCCCTCCCCCCTCCCTTCACTCCTCACATTAAAAATCGGCTTTGTGCCTAATTTGCTCGGTGGGGGAGCAAATAAATACCATCTGTTCTTCAGATGCTGCACTTCTATTTCTTGTTCTCTTTCGGTGGAGGAGAAATCCTTCACGACTGAGACAATTTTTATTTTTGTACCTTTTCTCCACGTTAAAAAACGACCCTGGTGTCTAACTCTGTCACGTGGGGAGGCATAGTAAATAGGTACAAATAGAGGCTACGTTTTGTTATCTGCCACCTCATTGCAGACTGCAAACAAAACTATTTTTTTTTTCTCCTTCTATAGCTCTCTTTCCTTCGTCAACGTAAATAATATTTCTAATTGGCACAAAGTCTGTTAATTAAGGCTTTTTTCCCTCATACATATTATTTGCTTTTTTTTTTTTTTTTTTTTTTTTTGCATCCGTTGCACTATACTTTTGAGGAGGTTTGCTTCCTTTGTTTTTTTCTTTTCTTTTCTAGTCAAAATGCAAAAATCACTCTTGCAACTTTCTCTTCCTATTTAGTTACTTTGCTTCATCTATTTCTCACCCCCTTTCCGAAAAAGTGGGGGGGGGGGTAACTCTACGAAGTTATTTAATTCAAAAGCACAATGTCTGTGTATTTATATTTACCTACCTATCTATGTATGTAAGTGAAAAAAAAATGTTTCCATTGGTATTAAACAGCAGCTATCTCATCCACTCATCCATAGATGGATGCCTAGATACAT
Source organism: Euprymna scolopes (assembly GCF_053919585.1). NCBI lineage: Eukaryota > Metazoa > Mollusca > Cephalopoda > Sepiida > Sepiolidae > Euprymna > Euprymna scolopes. Next base: position 66,772,835 of record NC_136506.1, read on the forward strand.
GAAAATGAGATATGGGATGACGGTGGCTAAGTGGTTAACGATACGGACTGATAAGCTGAGTGTTCCAAGTTCAAATCCAGTTCGTACCACAAAAACATTTTCATCAAACCCACACTTGAGCTTATGTCTAACTTCCTAGAGAGGTGAATAAAATAAAGATAAGTTAATCATAGCAAATTTTGCTATTTTTTATTTTTATTTTGAAAGTTAAATTTTATATATATATATATATATATATATATATATATATATATATATATATATATATATATATATATATATACTAGGTGAAAGGTATTCAAGAGTGATAACTAATGAATTTAACAATGTTATAAATAGTGCTCAATAAAAAAGCAAGATATATTTTTATTAATACAAACAAATTTACATCATGACACTTGACATGCTAATGCTTCAGAATTCCTTGTCAGGCAACTTAATAAATGGTTACTTTCCACAGAAAAAAAAATCAGTCCTCATGCTTGATTTTTTATTTTTTTTTTTAATTGACCATTTGTCCGAAACATTAGCATGTCCAGTGTCGCGACCATGTAAATTTGTTTTTATATATCTATACTCCTATAAATTTGTTTTGTTTTTGTGCATTGATATTCATGTTAAAAACCTTTTTTTTTTCTATTTACTTAAGAAAATACAACTTTGTTATACATGGATTGTGGAATTGCATTCAATATCAAAGATCTAGCTAATTTGCATATTTTTTTAAGCGCTCATTTTAATTTCATTCTCTATTAGTTTTTTTTTTCCGTTTTATTATGGGATGATCATTAGTTATTACATGTAATTATATTCATGCAGATTGTCTACATGATTTATACTTGCGTAATATTTACATAAAAAGGTTATAGTAAGCACAAACCTCTTTCCATATATATTTATGTATATGTATATATTTTGCTTACCAAACTCCCGTCAGTTTTTGGTCTACAGACATGAAACTTAATATACATGGTAATGGAACTATGCAAAACTTTATATTTGGGTTTTAGCCTGGAAAAATTGGTACAAAAGTGAAAATTAAAGAAATGGAATTTGCCAAGTGAAGGCTGAACGACATCATTACGAATATGCATGCGTAACGTAGTAGCTGTTGGTTCATGTTTTAATTTTTAGCCTTGCACCAAACATGTCTTCATAGGTCAGGCATTAACATCAAAGGAAAAAGTAAATCGTAAGCTAAACGTTTTTGTTTTGATTCTCGGTGGCACACGAGTCTTTTTTTTTTTTTTTTTTTTAGAACTTTTTAATTCATTACTATATGTTGGGTCCAATATAATATAATAAATACAAAATCTGCATTAATTAAAATATCATAAGCATATTTTATGACCAGGCCATGCCGGGTGGCCTGCTAGTGTGTATATATATATATATATATATATATATATATATATATATATATATATATATATATATTAGTGATCTTGCCTCTGTGTGTGTGCAGAATGATCTCTACAAAACTGTCAATTTTTGGTTGACAGGCTTTAAATTTGATATGTAGGGGATTTGCAGAATAAATTTGATTTGTTTTTTAGCCAGCCAGAATTGAAAACTTGAAACTTGGCAGGCGTAAGTCGATTAAACATATTTTCTACACATGCGTAAACTATACATTTAATGTTACTTTCAAATTTTGATATGCATATATGTACTTAGCTCAAATGATAATGAATAACGCTGGAGATCTATACATTTTGCTTTCGATTCTGATATCACCTAAGTCATATTTTTTTTAACTTTTGAAATCACTACTATTTATTGGGTACAATATATTAATCGATAGCTCTAAAATAATAAATACAGAATTTGCTTAAATTAAAATATCATATTCAAGCATATTTTACGACTGGGCAGTGATGGGCGGCCTGCTAGTATAATTATAATTTAATTAAATCAAATTGTTATAAAACTGAAGCTAATTATTGTTTAATTTCTTGTAAAATGATTAGAAACTCTAACTCTTGTAATACACGATGTTTTACTAAGAATTTTCATGTTCACTTTAAATGACTTCATATATGACAATTTTTAATGCTTTCAAATGACTTTGCAAATTTTGAAGCGTAACAAAGTATCTCCATTTTTTTTTTTTTTTTTGCCGACTATTGACAAAAGATAAAGATGGCTTGTCCATGAAGAAACGAAAATGAATTTAGGCAAATTTAATTTCATGATTTATTAAACAGAATTTTAAATTTAAATATTTTAAATTTTAAAATAAATAAAAATCTAAATTCAATATGTACGTCACATAGTCATGAGCAAAATACACAGGTTGAGTTTTCTGATAATTTTATTATTCCTATTTGGCTTATTCAGACTGCTGTTTTCATCTTGCGCTTTATTTTTACGTTTCGGTGCATGTAACTTCTGAACTACTTCCGGTGAATCTTGTTGAACTTGAGTATCTGCTTAGAATTTTGAACGGAAACCTTTATTCAATCCCTGGGGATAGCATGTTCTCGTTCCATCAGCCATGACCACGTATAAGTTCCAAGTAATATGCAATTGTATTTTTGAATGTTGTCTATTCAGTCGTAAAATTACACTCTTCTTGAATTGGAGGTTCAAGCCTTAGTGCGGGCAACACTAATAAATACAATTACAGATTACTTAGGACTTCTACCGAGTCATGGCTGATGAAAGAAGGACATGTTACCTGTGTGAATCAAATAAAAGGTTCTGTTCGAAATTCTGTGCTGATTCCCAAGTTTGGCAAGATACATCTGAAGAAGGTCTGAGGTTACATTGACAGAAAAGAACATTCTAGTCAGAGTAGTCCGAAAAATCCAAATAATACAAAATCAACAGAATTTATTTTTAAAATTTATTTTTTATTCAATATTTAATTTTTTTTTTTTAATTCATTTTTTATTCAATATTTAATTATTTTTTTTAATTTATTTTTTTATTCAATATTTAATTTTTTTTCTTCATTTTGCAGATTTTCTACTGATCTCGAAGGAAATTTTACTCACCTGCAACAGATCTGTCATCAAAAATACGATTAAAACTTTTTTCTTTTTTTTTTCCTTTTTTTTTTTGTTGTCTATGAATTCGAATTCAGTAAGTATTATCTTTGATAATCATTTCTTTTTCTTCCCTTGTTTTCCATCATTCCATTGTTCTCATCATTAACCTCCCTCAACTCCACCCCTTCAAGTCTGAAAAGATTGATTCGTCCTGCAAGTCAAATGGAAGCTTATATAAATACAAGAGGAAATCTTTCCAAACCCCAATCGCAATGTCTGATAGCACCCTTCATGGCCTGGCATTTAAACTCCTCTTTATAGTTGAATGTAAACAAGTTTTTTTGAGTACCCCCATAAATAATTAATTTCTACCCCATTTCCACTAATATGCTGTTGTTTCAGTGACTGCCTTACACTCATTAACCCTTAGCCTTGATAAGTGGTGACTCCCATAAAAAAAAAAAAAGTAGCATGAAAATATAATTTTGGCAAGTAAGTCACACGGAAATGTTTAATTCTCCAGGAGAAATCTTCAGACTAATCTTTGATATCAAAATAGTCTTTAATCTCACTGACTAATTAAATTCGCTCGATTAGCCAATGAGCGCCAGTGAATGTCAATACATCTGCATCCACATTTATTCTCTGAAGCGGGACGAATAATGTTTTTGGTATTCTATTAGTTGCACTCGGTGCTAACATGGCTGAATATCAGATAACAATTGAATTGAATCTTTAAAAGAAATTTTTACTTTTTACCATCAAAATTTGACAATTTAATAATTTTGAAGTAAATGTAAATAAAAAAAAAAACAACCTTCAGACTGTAGTGGAATGGAGCCATGAATGGAAGGCAACATTTACTGCTACTAAGACTAAGCTTCTTTCCTTCAACAATTACAAAAAAAAACATTCTCAACCAGTAACACCCTACCTGAGAGCTTCTCGAACTCCTCAGCTTAACATTCACAGGCAGCAGGAGTTGAAACAAATACATTAAGGACATTGCAAAGTCTGCTGCAAAGAAGGTGGTCTCTCTCTCTCTCTCTCTCTCTCTCTCTACCATACTAAAAAGTTATAAGTATAAACAAGGTTTCATGTTACCAAATATTTTTTTAAAATTTGTTCACAAAAAACTGTACATATATTTTAATATAAAAATAATTTTTGGTCCCCCGACGAAAGGAGGGTGGACCTGTAAATTCACCCTTGTCAGTCTTTCCGTTCGTCTGTATGCATTTTTTTCAATAACTACATCTTGAAATTTTTGGAAATTTTGCACAAACATTAAACATAGTACGAGTAAAAAAGAAACAGAACAGATTTTCCGGGAAAACTGCGATTAACCCCCCCACCCTCAAGAGTGCCTTTCGGGTTAAAATGGCTAAAATTGACACTTTTGTGCTTATTAAAAAAAATTGATACCTTTGATTTTCATAAAACTTTCCGAAAAGTTTGTTTGTCTATACTTCACGATAACACTTAGGTGTGCCCCAGGGCCTCTTTTAGGGCTAATAAAAACACTCCATTTTTGGGACTACTTTACCATATTTTTCCAAAATTTTCTGTGTATGTCTATTTAGCAGTTTTGCATGGTGCTGAACTGAAATTTAAATATGTTATGGCCTTGGGGACTTTTGGGGCTAAAAATGGGAGGAACAAATGATGGACTTAGTCATTTCTTTTTTTTTTCTTTTTTGCATAGTGCAGAACTCAAATTTACATACGTTAAGGCTTAAAACTGCACCGTTTGTTCATTAACACCAGGATTTGACGTCCCCTAGGGACTTTTCGGGTTAAATGGGGAGGGGGCAAATGCTGAACTTAGTCATTTTTTACGCCTCGTTCATTGTGCAATCATGGGGAACCATGGATGGCTTCACTTGTTTTATTTAAATTTGATTATGAATCCAACGCTTTTTGATAATAGTAACCACAATAGAATATTTTAACTTGCATGCGTCACTTGTTCTTCATAACATGATTTAAAAACATGTATTTTGTTGTAATGAATATCTGTTCGATTTTAAGAGTAAAGATTTGATATTCGTCTAAATGTTGGTCTGAATGTTGGATTAAATGTTGGATTAAATGGATCCTCGTTGTAAATTACACTTTTTGTCTGGACATTATTTTAGAACGTATACAAAATAGAAACTTTTTTATGTAAAATTCTGACACATTTTCAAAAAGAAAACAGCTGCATTTTTGTTATTAAAGAAATATCAATGTTTTTTAGCTAAATTTTTGCTTTTAAATTCGTTAAATTCTGTTAAAGCTTATTTTAATTTGTTTATCAAAAGAATGTTAAATGTTTATTTTTTGTGTCAAAAGTTTATTTGTATGCAATAAAATGTTAAAGCATTCAAAATATTTTTGGTTCATAAAAAACAGAACACTTTGAAAAATAAATTAAAATTTTATGTCAGCATTTAATGTTATTTGTTGACTGTCCTCCTTAAAAAACAAAAGAACATGAAGTGTAACTTGTTGTCACTCAAACTCCAGGGAAAACCAGATTCTTCTCAAAGAGAAATTTTTGATAGTGATCTGTTTGAAAACTCCTAATGAATAATAATAATAATAATAATAATAATAATAATAATAAATGTAATTTATTAACAATGTTATCTATTATTGAAGTTAATTTCATAATTTATATTGAGTAAAATTAATGTAATAATTTTCAAAATTGTTTTTTTTTTTTTTGTTTTTTTTAAGCTCTACAACAAATGTCTTTTAAAAGTTTAATTGTAGAATAGAGAGCACTGGATTTTTTTTTTGTTGATTTAGTCGACTGTTTGGCAAAGTTTTGGATAAAATTGAATGTTGAAATAAAACTCTAATTTAATTTTTAATGTGTTTAATTCAATGTTTTAATTTCATGGTTCAATAACTCATTCGACCCAGTGGGCCGGATTGTGTTAAAGGCGTACATGGGCTGAATGAAAACTATTAATGAGAAATAAAAAAAAAAATTAAAAAAAACTACATATGCAGACTCCTGTTAACCTTAATACTTTAAATCATAATAAAGATAAACATTGATAAACCAAAGAAAATATAAAATAAAAAACACCTAACAAAAATAAGGTTTCTTCAAGGAATGTCAAAATAGTTTAAAGTGGAAAAATCAACTGAAGTCAAATGGATGAAATTATGATGTATACGAGTTTGAAACTATCATTAAAAATTGTACCCTAAATGAACCAAACACGAAAACGCAACATATATACCAACACCAACAACTAAAGAATTAATGGGAAATTTAGTGATTTTTATTAATTGAGAGTTTCTCAATATTTGGTTTCAAATTTGTTGATGCTAAAAGCAAGATATCAAGATAGTAATCAATTTGTTTGAAATTGTTCTTGGTTTGCTTCAATTTTGAAAAGTTGTTCATATTGATATGAATATGATGTAGCTGACAGAGCGAGAGCATGTTACGCCCATGGATTAAATAAAAGATTCTATTCGAAATACCGGAAGAAGGTTGGAGATTACATACAAAGATGCCATCTTTTTTGCATGGTCACTAACTTGAAATACTTTCCACTTGGAAAAATATATTTTGCGTAAAAATCAATGAAATATCTTTGAAATTAAATGTTGATCTTAAATGATCGTCACACTACATTTCTATTAATTTCATTTGAAAACATTCTGATACTATCTCCACCTGCATATCAAAGGGTGTAGCAAACACTTTGGAATCATTTTTCTGCAGACAAAAGTGAGCATTTCACAAATCCTGATTTACAACATTCACAAAAAATTCCGAATCCTGTGGTTTCTTTGCTTGAAATGATGTGAAATGAGCATGATTTTTATTTCAAAGTTGATGTTTCCACAACGAATGTTATTTTTTCCAAGGCAACAATATCCTTATAAATCTCATAAGCTGATTCAAATGCGTCACTATAAATGCTAAAAAAATAAGATATGTTGTTATTTTAGTGAATTATTTGAAGACCCCACATTTTCTCACAAATAATTAAGAGTACAATGCTCCTTCTCAGTAAGCTTGAATTTATTTCTTTTTTAATAAGTAAATACATAATAAGCTTGATATGCAACTAGTGCTGAATCAGGCAGCATGCAAAAAATAAGTGAAATACTCATGTTTGGGAAGAGGTAAAAGATAAAAATATGGCCTATTGAAAGATTCCAGCAATTTATATAGGGTACGTGGTAGTGCTAAGAGATGGTAGGTTGCTATTGGAGGAATACAAAAGTCAACAGAGACAATATTGTCTCTTTGAAGCTGTCTTTACTTTGTCTGTCGCTGGTCAGTCGGTGAAATCAGCTCTCATTTTTTTATGTTTATTTTTTATGCAGAAATGGATGTGATTGGGTTTTGAGCATGCTTTTGTGGTCATAATATTGAAATTTGATTGGTTGGATCAGAGGAATATAACAGCAAGCTTTTTGTTCAATTCAAAAGATTTGTCTCATGTTAAAATAGTCATTGGTAATTATGTTCTTGAGCTGGTCCAAATATCTTGGGTCGTATGTTGCCGACCCGTGTTTTAATTGCTATTGTGTGTGTGTGTGTGTGTGTGTGTGTGTGTGTGTGTGTGTGTGTGTGTGTGTGTGTGTGTGTGTGTGTTTTGTACTGGTCTTGTATCCAAAAAATTTTTGACTTTTATCGTACTAAATTTTTTGACACAAAAGTAAAGTTGGAGCATTCTCTTTACATAAAGACAATAGTTTTAACGATTTTTAAAGCAAAAATGAAAAGGTTAAAATATTCTAGGTCTCTGAATTTTTTATATAAGCACTGATAATTCATATTTGGATTATTTGGACTACTGTTCTCATCTTGAGTGTTATTTTCACAAGTTTCAACCAATATAATCTCTGACTTTCTTTAGGTTTATAATGATAGAGTACAAGTCCTAAGTAATTCCCAATTATATTTCAAGTATCACCAAACTGATTCTTGAACTTTCAACTTCCAGAATTTTTCCAAGGACTTAATGCATTACACTACAGGTCCTTGTGCAAGGTTGTGGCTGACAGAGCGAGAGCATGTTACACCTATGGATTAAATAAGATTCCATTCAAACTTCCATGTAGATTCTCAAGTTTGACAATTTAATTTTTTTTTTAAACAGTACATTTTAATTCACATTTAAATTAATTGAACTACTGTTCTCATCTTGAGTGTTATGTTCATAACGTTCCGGTCAGTGTAATCTCCAACCTTCTTCAGGTATGTGTGTGTGTGTATATATATATATATATATATATATATATATATATATATACACACCTGTCTTATAACTTATCCTCAGCAATTTATGAAGATGATGATAACAGTTTGAAAAAAAAAAAAAAAAAAAAGGAAAGAATGAATAACCACAACCTGTTGAGCTATAGAAAGTTTATCATTGTTTAAAAGTTTTTTGTGATGAAACTAAAACAGCAATTAGGAGACTGCAAATACAGTTCATTTTATTGAAAAGATTTCGACATTTTGGATAATTGTCAATATGAAAAAAATTTATAGGGATATTCAGAGAAATGATCCACTGAAAAAGGTGTATCAGATTTAAACAATTTTTTTATTTATTTATTTATTTTTTTTGTAATTTTTAGAAAAACTGACAAAATTGGAAGCAAGCACAGAATAAAAGAATTAAATTTAACATTTTTAAATTTTGAAAAATTGTCAATGTCAAAAAGATTTGTGGCAACATTAAGATAAAATGATTCATTGAAAAAGGTAATATCAGATGTAAATGATGTTTTTCTAATTTTGGAAAAAAAATGATGCAAAAATTGAAAGCAATAAGAATACTGATAGCATTATAATAGAAGTATTAATAGTAATAAAAAAGCAATAACAAAAAAGTATTGAAGCCATAAAGTCGGTTATCAAAAAAATAAGAATACGGCTTAATAACAATAATAGAACTATTAATAGTAATATTTAAAGCAGTAACATGGAAAGTATAAACCATAATACAAATAAAAACAATAGGTAATGTAAGCTTTATGTTTGTATGGAAGGCAATAACCCATAAAGAAATGTTTTAATGGTCTATTTGATGATTAAAACCTACTGTGTGTGTATTATTGTGCAAAAACACCCTGCACTATTAGGTTTGAACAGTGAGTGCAGAAGATTTGTGTAGAAATGGACTATTTTGTTTTCTATCGTGTTGATAGTTAGGGGGTAAAATGTTATCATTTTATTATATATAGAGATTATTTAAAAAAAATGAATTAGTAAAATAAATGCAATATGTATAATATCATGAAGAAACAAGTATTATCTTCATCTTTTGTAAAATAAGTTGCATATGTAACAAACATCACAAATTGTGTCAAAATTATCACAAACGTTTCTCTTTGTACATTCATTCTTTTTGTGGACTGTTATCCTCATCTTCTTAGTTTTTGTTTGACCACACGTTTTGGCCAACTAATCCTGCTGGAGTAGGATTGAAACCGTTATCTTTAGACAATGCTCACCTGGAACCATAGCGATTCAATGCCTCTATCCTCATCTCAAAAGGATTTTTTTTAAAATTGCATTTCTCTTTATTTTGTTCATAATTTGATTTTGTAAAATATTTTTAACTTGATTTCTGATTGTTATTATGTCATATTTTCTGTAATCTATATATATAAAAGGCAAAATGTGTGTTAGTGTGTGTGTGTTTGTGTTTGTGTGTGGATTTTTTCTGTATGTCCGGTAAAGGCTTTTTTGGAGCGAGTTCTCTGGGGGGGTTCTATGTTTTAGAACTTTTTATATACTCCTTAGATTCTAATATCTACGATTTACAAAATGACGTTGTAAATATCTTTTTATTTCAGCAATTTTTATTTTACAAAATTCGCGCTGTGAATTCGTTTTCTCTATTACTGCTATGGCGTGATATTTGACCTAGAAAACCATACATTGACGTTCAACCACCTGGGTTTTTAAATGCTTATTTTCGACCGTTCTCAAGTCATGCTCTGTCATCAGACTATTAACCTCAAGGTTTCAGGTTCGAGCCTATCACCCTCCGAAAACTTTTTTCGCTGTTATTTTTTTGTTCGTTTTTTAAATATCTAAACAGGATTATTACTTCGCTTATTATTTTTGTTTTGATCTACCCCCCCCCCAACACCCACACCTACAAACATCTGGGCACCCCGCTAGTTTATATATATATATATAAAAGGCAAAACGGCCATGTGCGTTTTTGTATGTCAATGAAAAGCTTTTTTCGCCGGAGTATTCGACAAGGTTACATTTAGAAATTTCCTTATACTTCCTAGATTATAATATCTACGATTTGCGAACAGACGTCGTTTCTATATCTATTTTTATTGACTTTTAAAAAATTCCTTCGATTCTGTCCTTTTGCGTGTTTATTCGTCTTTTTCGTATAAATAAAGCGAAACTAACCGAAACAAACAGCAGCACCTGGCTTTTTGGCCGGGACCTCCAGAAAGGTAATTAGCTTTGATCAGTGTTGGGGAAACCCTTCATATCAGACAATTGCTATTCATTTGGAGAGCTCCCCCTTTTTGTTGGGAGATGGTTTTCCCTAACATCGTGGGGAAGCAAAATACCGTAGAAAGCTGAAAGCTTAACTGGCCTTCAGCCAACGTTCATTTCTGCACCTGTGTGATTCTTAACTTATTCACTTCATACAGCATTTTAATTGACATCACTAAATTTGAATGCTTTTCACTTCCTGTTACGTCTTAGTGTAGCGGTAAGATCTCAGCTTTTCTTTCACTTTCTTTTCCACCTTCGCGTTACGGGTTCGAGCCTGCTTGCCTACTAACACTTTTTTTTTTTTCCAAACACCCAGGCAACGCCGGGCACCTCTGTTAGTAAAAATTAAATTATTTTTAAAATCTCTAATTCATGGTGAATACAGTGATTTTCGTTTTGTGTACATTAGTTTGTTTTTTTTCTTTTTAGTTTGTTTTACAAAAATAGATCAATACTTTTAAGTAGCTTCCTAAAAGTATGTCTTATGACCTTCACCTTCACCGAGGTGCGCGACTTAATCACCTGCTAACGCACGCGTCACTGTAACGTCCAATGACAACAACAACAACAACCTTCTCACTCGACCTGCCTTTTATACCACTATCTCAATCCCTTCTCTTGCGCATGCGCCTGTAGATTCCTGACAACCTCGAGACTTCCGCTTATAAAAACCCAATTTTGTTGTCGTGCATGCCTATACAAGGCACAAACACGTGGGCGTTTGTTGTGTTGGTAAGTACTACACTCCCCCCTGATCTGATGATCACATAGAGTGCACTCCGGGGGTGGCCTCTTAGTTCGTTGGCGTCTGCGAAGGGTGGTATTTACACTCTCTGGTTCTGGTTCTGGGTGTGGTTCTGGTTCTGGTTCTGATCCTGCCTGATCAGACGAACTACAGCTACCACTCTCTTGTTCAGTGACCTCACTCATCAGCAGCTCATCATCTGATGATTCATCACTCTCTGTAGTTGTGGGATGTACTTCACTAGCTGGGCGAAGATCGCGCACATGGTGTGGGGTTCCATCAACAAGGACCGACTGCTGGCTGACCTCTCCAGATATTTGTCCTCGCTTGAACTTGGTGGTGCACTGGTTTCCAGGGGGTCTAACCCAAACTGGATCCCCTACCTTGTATTTGTTATGACTCTCCTCGTCGATTGGTTGGACAGTGTCATTGCCCTTTATCCTAACACGGTATTTGTATATGGCATTGGCCGGTGCTGTTGTTAGTGTCTTCCCATCGTTTGGTGTGATGTTATACCAATACGTGGCCTCCGTAATGGTGCATTGCTTTCTGGCAGCAATTCTCTTGATGCTGCGATGGCTCCTCTCAGCAATGCCATTCCCTAATGACACCCCACTCATTCAACAACTGCCAAACTTGGTGGCTACAAAAAGCAGCATCGTTGTCCGTCAATATCTCTTCCGGCGCACCTCGCTCAGAAAAGATAGATGACAGTTGGCGGACAACATTCGCTGAGTCCTGCCTGGTCATTTACCGCCACACCGCAAAACGAGTGGGTCCACAGTCGATAAGGGTTAGAAAGGGCTTACCACTGTAATGGGTAATATCCATCGCTAATCGTTGCCACACATGCTCAACTTCCAATTGCCCCTTCTGCCATTGCTCAGGTGCAGGATCGATAGACTGGCATGCCTCACAGTGCTTGATGATCTGCCTGACATCCGCCCTTGTCACTGCCGGGTCCACACGCCTCACAAAATACAAATTTCTTTTGATACCTGGATGTCCACTCTGCACATGAATTCTTTGTATTTGGCATGAGCTAATCGCGCCAACTGCGCAAGATCGAGCAGTGAACTCCACGCCTGTCTTCACAGCTTCATACCATTTGTGAGGCACACGGGTTAGTTGGTCTGCACGATTACAGTGTGATGCCACGAGCGTTACACTCACTGACAGGTCATACTCTGATACCAGACTCTTCAGGGTGTTTAGCCTCCGCCGGATTAACATCTCACTGGCTGCCTCAGTACGGACTCTTGTTCGTCCCGAAAGAGTGTCGGACACCCAGTGGTAGACGCAGAGAGAATCCGTGTACAAGTGTAACTTCTTCGACTGCCACTGCAGTGCCAGATTTAAACCCTTCACAACAGCATCCAGTTCCGCCAGGTTGATGTGTTGAGCATCATTCACGGGTCGCAGCCAGCATGCGTCTTCAATTACATTTCCACGTTGCTCCAATAACACTCCCAATGCCAAAGAACTAGCGTCAACCCACACATTCACAGTGTCCCCATCGACACACCATTCTCCACGGGCAGGATCCTCCTTGTTAACTCTCTTTAGGGTTTCTGTCGTCATCAGAGTTAGAAGAGCATCATCAGATACATCATCCCAACCTGTAGTTACTAAACTTGTCCTGCGTTTGATGACGGGATCCTTGCACTCCAACCCGAATTGAGCTAACTTTTCTCTGACGTGCAACGCAGATTGTACGTCTTCATTGACGTACACATCATCAATATAGGCTGATGTTGTGTCCTCAGTGGTCTTTTCCTGGGACAACACTGCATTTACGAAAGCCAAGCCGAGTAAGGCAGTATCTTTGACCCCGGAACCACACTGTCTGGAACGGCCACAATGTCTCATCCACTCGCACCTGCAAATAAGCCTTCCGCAAGTCTACTATAGACACATTGGAGCCCTTCTGGCACCATTCTCTCAGCTTGCTGGCGCACACATCAGCATCGGAAGTGTACATCTCAATGTATCTATTGAGTTCACGATAGTCCAGCACCGGACAAACTTTTGATTTGTTAAGCTGGACTACCACCATTAAGAGAATCAGACCCTTGGGTGGTCCCAGCTTGTTGGGGTAGGGGATCAGCCCATCCATCCTGGATCCATGCCTCAAGTTCCTTCTCGTATTCATTACGGGCCTCGTCGGGTATCGAGTACGCTGCAATGCTATTCTTGAATTCGGTTGGCGCCCTTCCTTCTGTCCACTTCCACGATGCAGTCCATGCTTTTTGATGAGGGTCGTATTCCACCTTAAAATCAGGCTGATCAATGTGAACTGCAGCACACACTGGGGTTTCCAAAAATCGCACAGTCCCATCTCTTCCGATAACCATTCCCCCCAGTGCCTTAATAGCATCATATCCCAACAGTACATCGAATCCCAGCAAATCCCCTCGCATCACCAGCACATTAATGTCTGCGGTCACACCAGAGTCTGTGTGGACTTTGACAGTTCCGGCTCCACAGCAAGCTTGCGTATTGCCACCTATTGTGGTTACTTTGATGTTCTGCTTTGTCCAGTTTCGACACAACTTGGCACTCATGATGGTGTGTGAGCACCCAGAGTCGAGAAGAGCTGAACAAAGCACTTGGTCCACGTACACATTTATTGTCGGTTGCGCCTCAATTAAATCTTGTCCGGGGAACAGGGTGGCACTGAGGTCCTGCCTCCTGATGCATTTCCCGCACAATGTTGGGATAAATGTCCATAACTACCACATTGGAAATAGCGCGGGCGCCCCCGCCTCTTGTTAGTACAATTTCTTGCGATATGGCCTCGCTGGCCACAGCAGAAACATCTCCCATTGGTCGTGGGTCTCAAACTGGGACTCTTTTCAGCATTAGTCTTGGCTGCCTGCGCCATCATTACAACCGGTTCCCTCAGGTCCTCCTCATCTCTGATAATGGCTCGAGCGCGTTCTAACAAACGTTCCATGGGCGTTACAGTTATGCTGGTGGAAGCCCTCAACAGTTGCTTAACATGGATGGGAAGGCCGGCCACAAACGCATACGCCAGTGTTTGCTCTGACACTCCATTGCCAAATAGAACTGCAAGTTTCTTCAGCTCCGCGAAGAAGACGTCCACGGTTTCTCCTGGCATGAGCTTCCTAGTGGCAAATGTTTCGTAGGCCGTACAGGGATCCATGGCAAATGCCTTGTATAAAGCCTTTTTTTTACAGGTAATATCAGCCTTCTCCACGGCACTAAGTTGCTGATATACACTTAGAGTGCCTCCAGCCAATCTCAGGGGAATCACGGTATGCACCCCCTTTACTTCACAGAGGTTGTAGGTCAGCTCAACCCTTTCGATCCAGTCGACAACAGAAGTGGATCCGTCGAATTCGGGTATCAGTTTTAAATCAAACTTTGCCCCAGCCATAGTTGTCCAGGAAAAGAGACAAAACGAAATAGCCAAAATAGCTTATGACCTTCACCTTCACCGAGGTGCACGATTTATATGATCTTCACCGAGGTGCGCGACTTGACACACAAAAAAAAACGCCTCTTAATCACCTGCTAATGCACGCGTCACTGAAACGTCCAATGACAACAACAACCTTCTCACTCGACCTGCCTTTTATATCACTCTCTCAATCCCTTCTCTTGCGCATGAGCCTGTAGATTCCTGACAACCTCGAGACTTCCGCTTATAAAAACCCAAGTTTTGTTGTCGCGCATGCCTATACAAGGCACAAACACGTGGGCGTTTGTTGTGTTGGTAAGTACTACATGTCTCATTGTTAATTAACTAATTATTGGACATTACTAAGAGATTTCTTGCTGCAACTTTCATATTTAATAGTAATTTGGATCTTCACATCTCCTCCCCCTCCCTCACCTCCAGTTTTGAATCCCAGTGTCATGTTTGTCAAGTTTAGTTAGAAGTATCACCATGGTGTCTGTTTTTATTTAACAAGTGTTTGGCACTCCCCACTTTTAACAAAGGTGACCTTACTCTAACACATGCAAATAAAGTAATTCATCTGTTTTGTTTATTTATTTATTTTTTTTTTATTATCACCATTTTAGATTTATTTCTGACTCACCATATTTATTTACTTTAATGTATTAGTTCATGTTATGGAATGACAAGCTGACCTATCCATTTCGGGCAACTGACAATAAATATGGTTACATCTAAACATGGCAGTGATCCATAAATGTACGTTCCAGTCAGCATTCTATCTTACAACAGTCCAGCAGAAACTGGGTGGTGATCTTTTATCTGTAAGCTGAGCCATTCGTTTTGGGTAGTCCTAGAAGATCCGCCTCCCGGGTCTTGTCTCCCTCTTTGGTGTGGAGTAAGTTTATTACTTACTGCCTTAAGTATCCTATTGGGCAATGCTAATGGGGCTACCCTAGCAATTTTTAAAGGATGCTCTTTTAGAGGCATTGGCTTGACTTTGAGAGTGGAAGTGATATGCCACATAGGTTCTTGTAGGTCAAAGGTTACAGCGACCAAAACGTTGTGAAAATAACACTTAAGATGAGAACAATTGTCTTAATTAGTTTTATTGACCTTATTATTAACATATAAATTAAATGTTTGACCCAATGAGTCATGAATGTTTGTTTAAAATAAATGAAAAAAGTTATATTTTATTTTCATTTTCTATTTAAAAAGCCGTTCTTAACATGGAGTTTTTTTTGTTTTTACTATTCTGTACTTCAAACTAACAATTTCATTTAAAAAAGATATCAAAATTTGAATTTAACTTTATGTATTATGGTATCTGTTCAGTGCACATTTACCTATATGTATGGCAAACCACTTATAATGTAAGCTTCTTTTTTTATTATTATTCAAAAATAAACAATTGTAAACAGAATGACTCTTAGAAATCTATCTATATTCTTTTTTCATTTTAATATACTTTCATAGAAATGTTTCTCTTATGTCACAAAAAACTATTTTCTTTACATCACGAGTGTCATGCTCATACATTAATTCCATAGCTAACATAGCATACTGACCCAACGGGTCATGGGTAGTCTAGTATTATATAATTGCTTAAAGTTGATGGATCTCTTCTTGAACGTGATTGAATAACTGATCAGCAAATAAGTGAGAGAAGCAATACAAAAAAGCAGGACATAAACTTGCATGTAAGAAAAAGAGAGGAGATGCATTATTAATAATCCTCCAGGCTGAGATCCGAATGTAGTATCTTTTTTTTTTTTTTTTTTTTTTTACACAGTGATCACCACTTATCAAGGCCCGGAAGCCACTCAGGGATAAGGGTTATTGCAAGTACATTACGTTAGTGTGGAGATTTGATGAAGTGTTTAATTAAGGGGGCGGTTCATTAGGAATTTGTTAACATTGGACTTGAAGACATCCAAGTTGTAGTCCGGAGGGAAGCAGGCAGACGGAACAGAGTTCCACAGGCGTGCAGTTCTAAGAAAGAAGCTTTGTTCATGGAATCCACGTTTTGATTTAGGCACAGATATAGAGTGGGGGAAATTTTTAACAGTGGATTCAGCTAGACGGTTGTTTTTCGTGAAAGATTGGCGAGGGGGGACCAGAGATTGGAGTTCAGACGAGCACCTGCCATGGAAATAACGATAAAACAAGGATAGGCTCGCAACGTCTCTTCTGTGGGAGAGAGGTTGCAGGGTAGAGAAAAGGGCATCCCCCACTAAGCCACGAAGTCTATTTTGTACTCTGTCAAGGCAGGATAGGCTGTTTTTAATACTTCTGATACTACACTTAAGTTTTGTCCTTAGTCAATGTAGGGGAACCCTCTATACTAAGGCAATTTATATTTTTGCCTACTATCAGTGCCCCTTTTTGTGGGAGCTGGTTTTCCCTCACATTAAAAACGACCTTGTGTCACATATTCCTCTTGCACAAAAACACTTCTCTTGTTCAAGTCTCACCAGCTAAGAATGAGTGAGAAAGGTTTTACTGAAAGTCACATGACCCTCTCAACATCAGCCAGAGGTGACCTCTAACCCTGAAGACCTTCTGAAAACATGGCTTCCATTGTTCCACCCATGTATTGCATGCAAAAACAGAATTCAAGAGGATGACTTCTGAGAAAAGGTTTAGAGGACAACCAAAAACATAGGTGGATGGATACTTTATATCAATCGTAAGGTACAGTTTATCCTGACTAAAGTTTTGGTGTTTATCTTGTTATCCTCTTCACCATCACTTGTTACTCTTTGTTGCGATCGTCTAGTGCTTCTCATCTCATCTGTTAAACTAAGACGAATAAAACTTCTCACGTATGAGCGACACAAAAGGAAACGTTTGAGGAGTTTCTTCAAGGTTTTATTGAAGAGAATGGATTTAGGAGAGTGACTAAAGTTATCTTCTAGTTAATTACTTCTTAATTTCCTAATTTATTAACTTGAGAAATGAGTGACGTAGTGTTGCATAGCTAGAGTCTGTATAGACGTGTGTCTTGTATGCATATGCGCTTGTGTATCATCTAGTGATTAATAAACATGTGTTGCATAGTTTATCTAAAATGTATGTTATATTAGCAGGGAAACTCAATGTTGCCCGGGATTGAATGATGATCAACGAATATTTCACACTCCTATATTTTTATTGTCATCGAAATCTGTGAAATTGCCCGGGAGGAAACTTCACATGCCTCCATGCATTAACTTAGTCCAAAATATGTTATTCCACATTGTACTCTCGAGAACCTACTGTTTCTTTTATAAAATTATTTTATATAAGCTTCTTTCCAGTCAATGAAAAAAAAAAAAAAAACATTAAGAAATTTATGTGCAGGGTTTGAACCTACAGACCACATCATGCAGAAACACCCACACCCACAAACACAAAAAAAAAAAAAAACCACGTAAATTTTCAAGTCTTCTAAAATTCTTTGCAGTTAATGAAAAAAAAAACATTAAGAAATTTACATGCAGAGTTGAAACCTACAGACTACGTCATGCCAAAAAAAAAAAAAACAAAAAAAACAGACCAAACAAACAAAAAAACAACAACACGCTATCAACCTACCCACAGTAGAATTTTCATGGCCCGTTGTTTTATCATTGTTGCTAAGCGACGACATGGAAAAAATGGCTTTACCGATGATAAATTAAAATAACGGTTTTGATTATCAGTAATTATCGGGGGTATTCTGAGACAAAACTTAACTAAGATCATTCCCAAACTTATACATTAAAGTTCTTTTAATTTTAAAGAAAATCTACTCCGACATTTCGCAGTCTATACGGAACGAACTCACACAGACAGACACACACACACACAAAGTTGCACTTATATGATTATAAAGATACTTATGTGCATATAAAATGTTCATCTCAACGTGTAATTTTTATACTTAGGGAAATGGGTGTATATTCAGTCACACAGTTCACGAACACCTTTTTGTATAGTTCTTTTTTATTTATCTATTTATTTCCAGACTGTTATCTTCATCTTCATAGTTTTTGTTTTACTACGTTTCGGCCAACTATTCCTCTCACCTTCTTCAGGTGGTTAACTGTAACAGGATAGGAATGCTAAGTCTCTTAACTGTATCCTCAGTAATTACTGCCTTCCATAGTTGTTGTCTCACCAAGTTTTGGCCTACTAATCCTCTGGCCTGCTTTGAGTAAGATTGGAACCACTATCTTCAGACAATGCTTACCTGGAACCATAGCGATTCAATGCTTCTATCTACTGCGCCACTAGCCCTGTGGCACAGTGGATAAAGGCATTGAATCAAAGATTTTCATCCAAGGAAAACCCATAACAATGAGTTTTTATAGATGATCCCTTTTCTTGAAGTCGCATGCTTTATCTCTACATTTTCTGGTGTGTTCACTGGAATGCTTTCATAGGCTTCCCCATCTTTCTTTCCAATTCGTTAGCTTTAAACTCTGACTAAATTTTTGACAGATTATATGTATTTTTTCCAGTTATCTCGTTACGTCATTAACGCCACATAACTAATGACACAAATCAGATGATTTGTAACAAAGCGTGGATGTGCGTATGTAAATTCATCAAAATTGACGTCACTGGTGGGCGGGGGGGGGAGGACTATAAAAAATGAGAAAGCAAAGATCTTGACAAGATAAGGTTTGAAATGTCAGAATAGATGAGGAGAACGTCTCACATCGTGTGAGTTACGTCACAACTGTAACGACGAAGAAATAAATATTGTGCAGAACCAAGTTATAATTATTTCATGTTCTTTCTTTTTTGTCCATGTGTGTACAATATGCACAGTGCTACAGATCCACCTTCCTCATATATTTTTTTGATAACCTTCTTTTCCCCAAGTTAACATTCTTGGGATCTATTTTAAGATAAATAATTTTATCTGTAAATATTTATATGCTTTGATAACGTTCTTTCTGGCATTCTACTTTCACACATGTCAATAACGATCATAATAATCATCTTGTCAACTATATAACAGTAGGTGAACGGACATCAGTAACATTCATTAAGATTATCAGTTCTCTACATTATCATTGTTTCTAGTCATCTAGCACTTCTCCTTGCTACTTGACTCAAGCAGGGCCGATTCAGGAGAGATATGGTTGGAATTGTGCAATCCCTGCTTCACAATTACATGCGCATCTACCCTTACAGAGGCATCGATCAATCGACATTATTAGCATGTTCTGTTTGCATGCTTCTAATGGAGAGACTGAATTGAAAACCTTTTGTTTTTCTTGCTTGGAAACATAATGTTGTCATACCTTCATATAATTTGACTTTTTTATCTATGGTGTTTGACCTCCGGCCCCTATCTTATTACCTATCTTTTGTTTAACCTTGAGAATGGTTCTTTTTTTACTTTTTTTTTTACAGATCTGGGTCATCTTGCCATATACCAAGAGTGACCTTTGTCAAAATTCACATTAGCTAACTTAGTTGCTACTTACTAGCATAGGGTCCATACTATGTAATGCCAGCATATAAAGTGGGTGTTAATAAATCAAATATGGTGATGTTAATGTAAATAGCTCCCAAAATTTTCAGTGTTTTACAAACCTAAAATGTGATTGAGACAAACCTCACTATAATCTGCTTTTGTTGTTTGTTTGTTTGGTTTTTTTTTTACAAGCAAGTTACCATTTATCAAGGCCTGAAGGCCACTCGAGGATAAGGGTTAATGAATGTAAAGTGGTAGTGTAGTAATCATTAATGATATAGATTTGGGTTATTGAAGAGGATGGCTCAACAAGAACGTGTTTACATTGGACTTAAAGACGACCATATTGTCGTTGGCTGGAAAGCAGGCCAGTGGCACAGTGTTCCACAGACGGGCAGTTCTAGGAAAGAAGCTTTGTTCATGGAATCTGCATTTAGATTTTGACGCAGATAGAGAGTAGGAGAAATTGTTGATAGTGGTTATAGCTAGGAAAGTCTGACAATTGACCTGGTTTAATCTTAGATATTTGCATTATCTCAAATAAATGTTCATTTTTTTTTTGTTGGATAAAATTTAAAGTTTTATTTTTTTCTCACTTCCTGCAGATGTGTGTCGATTGTTGAACGCTGACATGCGTTTCACACCCAATTCTACCTTTGTTAATTCGCTCGAGAAATTGAGCGGAAAGAATAAAATATAGGTAAGTTCTTTTGTTTTGCAAATTTTTATATTTAAAGATGTTCTGAACTTGGAATTGTTATAGAATTCTGAGGTACAATCTAAACGTTTGTTTCTGTCACCTATAATATAAATCTCACCTGTCTGTTTATGTATGTATGAATGCCTAACACTTTTGACAAAGGTGGTGGATTTTCATGCGATTGGTAGCTTGACCCTTTGGATGACAAATATAAAAAAAATTGGTTAAAAACATAAGGAGTGGTCACTTTTTTCACCGATATTTTCAAAAGTCATCCCTTCTTTTCGATTGACTAGCCTTAATTTAAACCTTTGCCACTTCTGGTTTGGCAATGGACGTAATGGCAAAGATGTAACTTTTTTGTTTTTTTTTTCTTACATTCTTTTCCTCCTTTGCAATACGGATTTTTTTTTTTTACTCAACACACACCTCCAAACACCTGAGCAACGCCAGGCACCCAGGCTAGTCTATTATATAAATCTCACCTGTCTGTTTAAATGTATGCATGTTTGTATGTCTGCCTAAAACTTTTCTCAGTGGCATCGAACCAGGTTGAAACTGGTACTGAATGAAAGGGCGATGCCTCGGTAAAATAATATGTGAGAATATAAAAATGATCAATTATTTCCTATGGTAATAGATGTTTGTAATGAAAGATGGTAGCAAAAAATCGTTCCTTCATAACAATTTAGCCAAACACACATGCGCGAAAAAAGTTCTTTCTTGAAATTGTTTAAATAGAAAAAAATTATGTTACTCTGCTGACGCCATCATTGAGCAATCATTATCGTGACAGCATCGTTATCTTGGTTGCACGTTCACACCGACATTCTTGGTTGCACGTTCACACCGACATTTTTTTTATTTTCGATTTTTAAAGTTTTAATATTTAATCAGGGTTATTTATTCCATTTTTTTTTCGTTTACTTATTTTTTATTTTCCCTTTTTTTATTTTTCCATCATGTTCCCTATTTTTTTTTCTTTTTTGGGGTTTATTTTTCTGATTTTAAAAAAAGTTTAAACATTTTTTTCGCTCTCTTATTCTTTATTTTCCTTTTTATTATTGTTTTGATTTACCCCCCCCACACACACACACCTTACCACACCCAAGCAACGCCAGGTACCCCCGCTAGTCTATAATATAAATCTCACCTATCAGTTAGTGTGCGTGAATGTATGTATGTATGTATGTATATCTCGCTAAAACTTTCAACACACATGACTAACATTGACAAAATTAGGATCGTTTGAAAGCTCAGTCGCTTGGCCGCCAAATATCCAAAACTTGACTAAAAACATTCATTCTTTCCCTGTTAAGTGGGCCATTTTTTACAAGGAGGGGATCACTTTTTTTTTGTGAACATTTTTGCAAACTCATCATACACCTTATTTTGAAACCTGCCGATGTCGTTTGGCGCTGTGGACACGGGGCTAAAGCTAAATGATTAGCCTTGTTTCACCTTCTTTTCCTCCTTCATGCTACAGGTTTGAGTCTGGCTACTACAGCTAATTTATTTATTTTTTTTTTTTTAGGGCTCTGTTGCTCAATATTCTTACCATAAAACCTCTCCACACCCAGACAATGCCGTGTACCCCCGCTAGTTTGAAAGAGACAAATATTGGTATAAAAATCTGTAAACTCCTGCTTCTTTAGAAATGTAAAGACAAATATCAAATCGAAATCATTGCTTTCCGTTCAGTCTCAAGAGACAATGGATACCTCCTGTAAGGGTAACTGCATGTGTAATTGTGAAACAAGGTTTGTGCAATACCCAACTACATTTCTCCTGAATCGGCACTGCTTGAGTCCAGGGGCAAGAAGTTCAAGACGACTGGAAACAATGATGAGATAAGCAAACAGCACGTACAGCACCTGGAATTCCTAAATGGTCACCCATTTTTTTAAATTTTTTTTTTTATTACATTTTCACCCCAAACAAGGCATATTGCCACTTTGTTGTAGGGGGCTACTATCAGGGACATGGGCATCAGGGGTACTGTGTAGGGAGTTGGGTAGCAAGATGTTGGTTCACGTTGCACTTGAACTTCTGCATGTCAGTACAGTTGGGGAAGCAGGGACTCTGAAGGGAATTCCAAAGTCTAGCTGTCCTGGGGAAGAAACTACTGGAGTAGAAGGCTCTCTTACATCTAGGGATCTCTATTGTGAAGGGGTGGGGTTGTACTGCTTGTGGGTTTGTCTGGGGTATTTACGTCGAGGGGGCACAAGTGCTTGCAGTTCGTCAGAGCATTCACCGTTAAAGTACTTGTAGAAAAGGCAGAAGGATGCAACATTTCGTCGATGGGACAGAGGCTGAAGTTTAGATGACAGTTCAGGACCTAGTAGATTGGCAACTCTCTTTTGAACCTTGTCTAGGAGCGAGAGACTAGTGGTAGCTGCACCAGCCCAAATATGACAACAATACTCCATACATGGGCGAATGGTGGCCTTATAGAGGTATAGGATACTTTCGGGTGTTAGTATCTTTCTAGCACAGTAGAAAGAACCTACCTTCTTCGCAGCGGTCCTGGCGATACTCTCGATGTAATTGTTCCAACTCATGTTTCCTGACAGTGTTAGGCCGAGGAGTTTCAGATAAAGAGTCATTGGCCATTGCTATTGGTGGTAGAGAAGGTTTCTTGTAATTATTGAAGGAAACGAGTTTTGTCTTGGCAGCATTGAATGTGACCATCCATTTATGTCCCCATTTCACTACAGATCAGAGGTCATCCTCTAGTGCTTCTGCCATTTCTTTAGATATATGTTCATTTGTTTTCCTGTCGTGTCTGTTATAAAGTGTGGTGGCGTCAGCATATATACCCATCTCACAGGCAATTTTGACAGGGAGGTCATTTATGAATATTAGGAATAACAGAGGTCCCAGGATAAACCCCTGAGGCACTCCCGCATTTATATTGTATTGTTTGGATGTACGACCATCGAGGACAGCCTGGATTTTTCTCTTATCTAAGAAGGATTTAATCATGTCATGTATTCTTCTAGTGATACCATATGATCTGATTTTCCTAAGAAGACCTTCATGCCATACCCTATCAAAAGCCTTAGATATATCTAGAGCTACCGCTCTACCCTCCCCCGCTTTGTCTAGTGACTGGTATATAAGTTCTGAGATTACAGTTAGCATGTCTGCTATTGAACATATTGCATATTGTTGGTCAGTCAGAAGTTTAGCATCTGTAAGGTGATGGACTAGAGCTTGGTTAATTATTGTCTCAAATATTTTGGCGAAAAGTGTGAGGAGGCTAATGGGGCGATAATTTACTGGGTCAGTTCTTTTGCCAGAATTCTTGAAAACTGGTACTACAGAAGCAGTTTTCCAGCAGGCAGGAAAGCAAGATTCATTAAGGCATTTGTTGTAAAGTTTGGAGAACTGGAGCTACTTTGGCGGAGCACTTTTTTAATAGCACAGTCGGGATGAGATCAGGTCCACATGCTTTTGCAGCATCAAGATTTCTTATGATAGCATGCACCTGAGATGGGGTGATTTTCAGATCGTCTAGTGTGGTCCTGAACAGGCTCAACATTGCTTAACTTTGGTGATCTAATGAGAACTGGTATGCTGTATAAATCAAAATATGTCTGAACAAAAATAGTTTTTTCTTTTTTTTTTTTTACTTATTCACCTCAGTTAAGCCATATTGCCACTTGGGCATAAGGGGCTACTATTTGGGACCACATCTACAATGACTATGTAAGGAGATGAGAGAAATATTTGTTCACATTACATTTAAACTTTTACATGTCCGTACAACCAGGTTAGCAGGAAATGGGAAGAGAATTCCAAATTTTAGTAGTTGGAGAGAAAAAACTATTAGAATAGAAGATTTTCCGCATCTATGGACCTCTACAATGAAAGGGTGGGATTTTGGTACTTGTTAGGTTTGTCGAGAGGTATGCATGTCGAAGGTATACAAGTGCAATGAGTTCATTAAAGCACATTCCATTAAAGTAATTGTAAACAGGCACTGGGATGCAACAGTGTGGTGATGTGACAGGGATTTGAACTAAGTTGATAGTGTGGGACCTATTAAATTCAAGACTCCTTTTTGGACCCTGCCTAAGAGGGAAAGAATAGTGGATGCACCAGCCCAGATGTGGCAACAATACTCAATGCATGGGTGAATGGTGACTTTAAGATACAAGAGACTCAGTAATTTTCTAGCACGATATTCATAAGCAGTGTGTTAATAATTTTTACGAATCAAATCATTGGAACTATCAACACTATTGAAAATATATTTGTGTAAAAATTTACTTGCTGGAGTTTTCTCATAAATTATATTGTGTTACAGATGAAGAATGCTAACAATCACCTTGTAGCGGAAGAAACTGAAATGTGCAAAATTATATTTGGTTGAATTTTCTCTTTATGTGATACTATCTGCATTCCCCCACCCGCTCACCCACAAACAAGAAGTAATAGGAAGTGATTAAAAAAATAAGAAATAAATTGATCAGAACATGGTCATAGGAGTGAGATTAGTAGAAAAGACAAGGAACAAGGCACACAAAAGCCAGCTGAAATAGGATTGTTAATCAAAGATGTGGTAGTAACTAGAACAAATGACCTGACATAGAGGGCAATATATTTAGAACTAGTTTACAGACAGTTTTAGAAGTGGAAGTCAATTTTGCACCAATTTATGACAGTTTATGGATAATTTTGAGTTTGGAGAGCAGGTTCCAGTTTGGGACAGTTGAAAGCAGGTTGTCCCAGAGCAGGTGGGGAGATGAATTGATCAACTGACTAACAAACATGGTCTTGACAGACTGCTAAGATGTGGACATTAGTGTTTAGAGGGTCGTTTCCTACAATGGTTTCACACATGCACCTAGAGCCTAATTGATATCTGCAGAATGTATTGAGGTCTTTTTTTTCTCTTGAGTTTGTGTTTAGAGTTTAGTTTTTATACTTGTGAGCCATTGCGTTCGCCCCTCGGCAGACACCAATGTGAGTGATGATGACATAGCTAAAAGAGAAGAGGAAAGAAGACCACCACAGGAACAGCATTAGAGTTAGCGATTGTCAAGCAAGAGGGAGCGTGTGGTTGCACAATAGCATTACACTTACTACATATATATATATATAGATATAACCTTCTTAGAGTAGTGAAATTAACCTATATAACATATACTATTGCTAACAACTCCATGCTGAAGAAAGTTGGTTTTGTCAGAATTGGCTTAACCACAAAACTGAATGTCCTGAGGACCTTTTGTCCTTCTTAATATAACGTATCAGTGGAGTATAATTGGTGCAATTTGATTTGCCTAGATGTGATCACTGATAGGAGTGCCAATTATATGTTGCGAGAGACATGAACCGATATCATATTATCTGGAATGAATTGTTGGTATTATTGAGCTTGTCAGGTCAGCTGGACTGATCACTCATTGTCATTGGCCTTCATCAGAAAAAAATGTAAATACCTTGTAACAATTTATAGTTTGTAATTTGAAAAATAATAAATAGGGATCCCTCCTCCAACAAAATTCACCAGCTATTTATTAAAAACTAACTTCTAGGTGGCACATTAATTCAAAATAGTTGATATGCGATAAACATATTCACTACTGCTTTAGCAGAAGAAACCACCATGATGTGTGACTTGTCAAGTTCCATACACTGCAAAGCACTTTGTTAGAATGTGTTGATTTTGCTGCAACAAAAATCCGATTTTGGTACTATGAAGGAATTATTGACATTAAAGTGAAAATCATGATCTCCTTATAAAGAAAGTGTGTTTATGCCTCAAAAGTCCAATAAACCAAATTGTCTATGGATTATTAAAAAAACAATAGTCAATTTCATGTTTCCAAAGTCATAAAAGATGAGAATAACTATTGAAATTTGTTGACTCAATCAGCTTGTTTAGAAATGCAAATTTCAAATCAAAATGTGATGAACCAAGTTGATGATGGATCGAGAAATCTTTATTTCATTAACCATTTTCTTGTCCTCAAGTCTTGCATTTAGTGCTGCCAGATCAGGCTGTCTGAAGATACTGGCTTCCTGACCTAAAATGCACCAAGTATTTATGTTATTGTTTCTTTTTCTTTCCCTTTGCAAAACTCAATCATGTTCTGCAAAGCCAAAAACAACTTTTCTCTACAAACAACCAAACTAAACATCATGAATAAACATTTGAAGATATAAAAAGCTTGGAGTATAAAAAATTTTGTCAAAATGATTGAAGAGTTGATTTGTCGTAAAATAAAACAACCAAACTAAATACTGTGAATAAATATTTGAAGATATAACCAACTTGAAACATTAATCCTTTTTTTCCAAAATCACTAGATTCGGCATTAAATAACCCGAAAATAATCTGCATGAATCGGATGATTGCTATTGGCATTTGTTTCCCTAATATCTTTCTAGTTAGAATTCTTTCTACAAAGACATTGAGTACTTAAAGGAGCAACTACATGAAAGTTGTTAGTTCGTGTCATTAATCACTTAGACACCATCAGCTCCTGATGTTGCTTATTTATTCAATTTATGTATTCAATTTTTCAAATAATAAAACTACAATGTTTACTACTCTAAATGCAACAAAGATTTTGTCAATATTTGAACTTCATACGAAAAACTTGCTCAAACGATGAGTAGGGTATGCCCTTTTCTCTTCCCTACAACCTCTTTCCCACAGAAAAGACGTTGCCAGCCTGTCTCTGCTTTATCATTATTTTCATGGCAAGTGCTCGTCTGAGCTTCTCCTCACCAAACATTCATGAGAAACACTCGTCTAGCTGAAACCACTTCCAATAGTTTCCTCCCACTCTTTATCTGTGCCTAAACCTAAACGTAGATTCCATGAACAAAGCTTCTTTCTTAGAACTGCACACCTGTGGAACTCTCATCCGTTTGCCTGCTTTCCAGCTGACTACAATTTGATCGTATTCAAGTCCAATGTAAACAAGTTCTTGATGAGCTGTTCCCCTTAAGTAATCCAATTTATCAGATTTAAACTTCTAATGATTACCATGATATTGTCCTTTTGACCACTCTACACTCTTTTACCCTTATCCTTGAGTGACCTCTGGGCCTTGATAAGTGATGACTCCTTTGTAAAAAAAAAAAGGCAAATCTTTGCGTTTCTCTGGTCATTTTGTTCACCCAACATACCAGATATTCAAGTTTATTGCTGGGAGTACAAACTTCCGTTTTTTAAGATTTAACTTCATATGTTAGACAAAAGAATTTTTCTCAACAATTTTCATAATTGCTTGTGTAAAAGTTATTGCCTATGTTAAGATTATTTTTTTCACACAATAACTTTCGAATAACAAATTAAATTTTTTAAGAAAAGATATTTTTAAGATATGTCTATTCCATCTAAAAAACTATTTGAAATTTAAACATGGCAGCCAAATTAAAATGCTAATTCGATTTAAGTATGACAAACTACTAAATGCATGGCTGCTACTAAATATGCTATTTCGAATGTGAGTGTGACGTTATATTTCAGGATTTTTAAAAAATAAGTATCAATAAATTGTATTGAATTATTTACAGAATTCTTTGAATTTTCTTTCTGTAAATTGATTTTCATTGTCACTGACTAAGGTTTTCGGGAATCCAAAGCAACTAAAAATTTCATTAAGTATATTTGTTGTAATCGGATATCTGCACTAAAGAATTTCTGGCTACTTAGTGAAACTGTTCAAAATTATCAAGTAATACGATCCATTTATGGAGCCTGCATAGTCAATATGCAATCGATTCCATGAGACATCTGTCTTTGTCCATGATTGAATCTTTAACAGGGGATCCCTTGGAGCCAGTTGGCATCCTCTGCACCATTTCATCCGATTATCGATGTCTTCATCCATCCTTATTGGTGCACCATTTCATCAAATTATCTGTCTTCGTCCATCCTCGTATGATTTATTAAAGATTTTATTCTTGAAATTTCTGAATGGCCAGATTGAAAATCTTTCAGAACTTTTCTTTGCAGAGTACCCGGCATTATTACTCTATCTGCATATGGTAATACGTGTTTGCATATGAAAAAGAGTGACACATTAATTCCCTTTTTATTTTTCTCGTGTAACCAGACTTGCTACTTTTCTCATCTTGAGTATTATTTTCACAATGGTTCTGCTGATGGAACCTCTGACAGCCTTTAGGTTTCTATAGGTTTTCTGAGTTTTACATAAAGATTCTAAAGTTCAAAAATGCACCTTAGTTGTCATAATGATCAAAACAAGCCGCACGTGCGTGGTCCCCCTCTGGCTGCATGTGGGATGACACCACAAAAAATAGTGAAGAAATGATGAATGTGAGAAGTGTAAAGGGCCATTATTGCCTTCACATTTTCATCAAGTTTCAGAAAAATCTAATGGATGGGGCAAAAGCTATGGGGTAAAAAGTGTCTTTTTTTTTTTTTTTTTTTTTTGCAATTTTGGGGCACTTGTGACACCTTTTGAGCTCCTGGGAATGACAAATCCCAATGAAAATGGACAAACGGTGCAGTTTCACGCCCTAAGACATGTATATTTGAATTCAGCACCATGGAAAACCACTATGTAGACATACATATGAAGTTTTTGAGTAATATGAAAAAAGACCTCCAAAAGGGCATGTTTTTTAACCCTAAAAGTCCCAGAGGGATGCAAACCAGAATTTTGCTAGAGTCACCCATACTGAATTTATATTAAAAGCAATAGCCTCCACATTTTGGCCAAGTTTTAGGAAAATCTAATGGATGGATCAAACGCTATGGGGCAAAAAGTGTAATTTGGGGCCATTTGGGGGCATTTTTTTACCGCTTTTGAGCCCCTCGGGACGCCAAATCCCAGTGTAAATGGATAACAATGCAGTTTCAGGCCTTAATACATGTATATTTGAGTTGACGACCGTGAAAAACCACTATACAGCCAGAAATATCAAGTTCTTGTTAAGAAATATGAAAAAAGACACAAGAAGGGGTGTTTTTAGCACTGAAAGTCCCTGGGAACGCAAACCAGAATTTTGCCCGGGTTACCCATACTGGATTCATCTTAAGAATAATGTACTCCACATTTTGGCCAAGTTTCAGAAAAATCTAATGGATGGATCAAAAGTTATGGGGAAAAACATGTAGTTTTAGGGCATTTTTTACCTCTTTTGAGCGCCTGTGGGCGCAAAGGGAATTTTTGCGAAAACATTTTTTTACTGTGCATATCTATTTAAATACATGTGGCAAAATTTCAGGAAAAACTAATGGACAGTTATCTGGCAATCGTCCGAAATAACAGACGCACGGACGCCACTAAAAACATGGGCCCCTCTCTCACATAAATCGTGGGACCAATACTAATACTAATTCTCATCTAAAAAAAATTCTGAAATATAAAATTATTAATTAATCAGTGAATTTTTCTTTCCATCTATTCGTATGTTGATAAAGACCCAATCTCCAAGAGAAGATATTGTGTGAAAATTATCATTAATACACTTATGCACTTTCAAAATTGTCTAAAGAACATCCATATATTATGTCTTAAATATAAAATGAAAATCGACGGTGCTATAAGCAAAGTTTAAGTTTATGGTTCACATTTATACATTTTCCTTGGTCTGTCATGCTTGAGTTTGAAACTGTATTAGCATTGGTTTATACTGCTTGAGCTTGAAACTGTATTAGCGTTGGTCTGTCATGTTTGAGTTTGAAACTATTAGTATTTGTTTGACAAACTTTAGTTTGATACAGCATTAGCATTGGTCTGTCATGCTTAAGTTTGAAACGGCATTTGTGTTGGTCCGTCACGCTTAAGTTTGAAATGGCATTTGCGTTGGTCCGTCACGCTTAAGTTTGAAACGGCATTTGCGTTAGTCCGTCACGCTTAAGTTTGAAACGGATTTAGACTTGGTCCTGCACGCTAAGTTTGAAACGGCATTTGCGTTGGTCCGTCACGCTAACGTTTGAAACGGCATTTGCGTTGGTCCGTCATGCTAACGTTTGAAACGGCATTTGCGTTGGTCCGTCACGCTAAAGTTTGAAACGGCATTTGCGTTGGTCCGTCACGCTTATGTTTGAAACGGCATTTGCGTTGGTCTGTCACGCTTATGTTTGAAACAGCATTTGAGTTAGTCTGCCACGCTTATGTTTGAAACGGCATTTGAGTTGGTCTGCCACGCTTATGTTTGAAACGGCATTTGAGTTGGTCTCCCACGCTTATGTTTGAAACGGCATTTGAGTTGGTCTCCCACGCTTATGTTTGAAACGGCATTTGAGTTGGTCTCCCACGCTTATGTTTGAAACGGCATTTGAGTTGGTCTGCCACGCTTATGTTTGAAACGGCATTTGAGTTGGTCTGCCACGATTTATTTTGAAACTGTATTTCCGTTAGTCTGTTACGCTCAAGTTTTAAATAGCATTTTCATCTCTTAACTGATAGTTAATTGGATGAGAAAAATTATGTTTCAACTTTACTGTGTTTGATCGCTAAAAGAGAACTTTAATGGAATATTCAAATATTTATGATTTTTTTTTTCATAGACTTAAAAGCTTTTGATGTTTTTAGCAATGTTCTATAAGTAAATCCACCATTCTTGTCAACATCCTGTTTCTTCTAAAGACATTTTCACAAATTCTCTTGAAGGCAACTATACCCAAGTGGCCATTGTGGTTTGACACTTAAATTCATTTTGATTAGCAGCACTCAAGTTTTACATGATTTTTCTTTTTTTTAATTGTCTCTACATCATCACCATCATCACTACTACGATTGGTAAAGAACGAGTGGGGGGAGGTCCCTGGAATGTGAGCAATAAGTCTTCCCATGTTTCCAATACTTTCTTCTTCTTCCTATTGCTATTCACTTAGCGTTATTGAAACACCAGTTTACCATTGAGTTTCATTGATAATAACTGGTGGTTTTCTTTTTTTATTAAAAAATCTTTTGCATGATAAAGTTTCTCAGAATAAAATATGCATAAAGTGCGCTTAAAAGCCAAATCACAACGTAATATTAGGAAATAAACAAATATTTTACTTGTTTGAGGTACGACGTGCAGCTCTTTACAGATTTTTCTTTCTCTAACTTTACAACATGGCAAGAAAGAAGACAAGAAAAAAGAAAACAACATACTGAGGATGGAGTTTAACTCTGAAATATATTTATAAATTTCAAGCAAGTAAAATATTTGTTTATTTTCCTAATATTACGTTGTGATTTGGCTTTCAAGCGCACTTGATGCATATTTTATTCAAATTAAACCTATATGGAACTCTCACCCTTAAAGTTTCTCAGAGTTTCAAAAGTTCTTGTGCATTTCTTGTGAACATCTGGATAATGCTATACCTCCTCGCTTTCCATCCTCTCTGACAATCCATAGCGATTTTCTGTGGTACAAACAATATGTTGGTGTGCTGCGATTTTTTATTATTGTCTAAAAAAGTTATTTTGTCGAATTTTTATTTGTTATTGTCATGCCATGTTATTGGCATTATAAAAACATACTTCACTAGAATTTAAAAAAAAATACTTAGTCCTACCGAGACAATCACTAATATGAAACACAGATGGGAGTTATCTGATTTTTTTAGTGAAATTCTACTTTTTTTTTCTTTTTTTTTTTATTTAGCAAAAGTGAAAAACCACTTTTTCTTTTACATCTCGGATTGCATATTTTTGCTGTATAATATCATAGTGA
The DNA here is from genome assembly GCF_053919585.1 of Euprymna scolopes. Lineage (NCBI taxonomy): Eukaryota > Metazoa > Mollusca > Cephalopoda > Sepiida > Sepiolidae > Euprymna > Euprymna scolopes. Next base: position 66,805,317 of record NC_136506.1, read on the forward strand.
ACGAATATATACTATACTGACCCCCACTAAGTGGCGATATGCCTTGTTATAGGTGAACGTAAGTAAAAAAAAAAAAAAAAAAAAAAAATTACTGTTGTCGACCATCTGACCAGTGAGGGTTGATAACCTGTCTTGCATGGAGAGGGAATGATATTATAAATGTGTAATGTGAGTCTGAATTGCAGACGTAGTTATACCTCAAAGGAAAATTGAAATCTAGAGAGTAGAGGGAGATTTGCGAGAACAGGATGCTTTGATAGTAATACCACCATTCAAAAGATGGATGAAAGTTCTTGGCTTAGTAGATGTTAAACAATTGAGAAAGCAGATTCAGGTTACAGGAGAAAGTCAAGGAAAACATGGTCAGAAGTGATAACTGTGAATTTGAGAGAAAGAGATAATCAAATTTTGGCCAGAGATAGATTCGTTTGTAAATCAATTTCTTCAAGACGTTCAATACATACTAGCATTTAAAACAGGACGTTAAAAAATGATAATGATATTGGTTTTTTGTTTCTATTTAATTACTTCTAATTAATTCTATAACAAACAATTTCTTTCTGTCAATGTTTTTCCGCAAACTTTGTACTTTGTCTCTGTGACCTCATTTCTGTCCATTCCAAAATTGTAATGTCAAAAACTGAGTTGTATCAGAAATAAATTGATCATTCTATGACCTGAGTGAACAAAACTATTTTGACAAAAGATTTACAGAACATCTCTCAGATGTTAAGAAGCCTGTCACTGTTGGGAATAATGAATAAAAAACACAAACTAAACAAAAACACTTTTCCATAAAAACTACATTTTACCTTTTTTTAATTTTTTTTTTTATGGTTTACTATAAAATACCACTTTTTTTGTAATGGACTTAATGGCAGTAATTTAATGTTAGATTCATCTGTTTTTTGGTTGGTCCCCCCCCCCCCCAATTAGTATGCATTTTGTGGAGTTTCTTTAAAGAAACTCATCGGATTAAGATGAAGGAGTAAGATAAATTTAAATTAATGTGATGAACACAAGTTTTCATAGCGGACATCCAAAAATTGTAAACTTTAAACACCAATTAATACACAAAAATGACTAAAAGTCCCTGAAGTATTCTACATTAAATGTGGCTAAAGAAAGCCTATGAGTGATTTATAATTAAAACTCAAGGAAACTCTTTTATTTTGTCTGGTTCTTTTCCAGCTTAAAACCGAAGGTACCATGTTGATCTGAACTACAGTAATATTTTATACTAGCAGGACCTGTGGAAATTCCACAGGGAACTCATTCATATGTAATACATTGATGTTGGCATTCTGTAGATGTTCAGTGTAAATGGAGACGCTCTGATATTATTGTAGCTTTTTTGTTAAAACTGCAAAAGTATTTGTCTAAGCTAACACAAACGCCTGCCAAAGTCCTGTCATAAAGTATGCTTGAATATGATATTTTAATTCTTGCAGATTTCGTATGTATTATTATAGAGTTAATGTTCTATCGATTTTTATATGCTATAAAAATGCGATTTCAAATATATATATATATATATATATATAGATGTTTCTTTGTTTTGGTTTTAGCGATATGTGTTGAACAAATTCAATTATTTACGAAAGTGCATTTTTCCCTAAATGCAAGTTGGGAATAATTCTCCCTTTAACCAATCCGGTACTCCCACATGGGGAGCAGTATATATATTATTTTTAAAATATAATTATCCACTGACACTGACATATTATATTTTAAAAATAATATATATACTGCTCCCCATGTGGGAGTACCGGATTGGTTTAAGGGAGAATTATTCCCAACTTGCATTTAGGGAAAAATGCACTTTTGTAAATAATTGAATTCATTCAAAACATATCGCTAAAACAAAAACAAAGAAACATCTAAGTAAATCGCGATGTATCCAGACAGTCGTGCGAGATGGGTCAGTGATAAGGGGTTTAGGCTCGTTACCATGGGGTCCCGATTTCGAACCTCGCTAGATTCAGCCACCCTGATGAGTCGTAGACGACGAAACACATGTCAGTGGATAATTATATTTTAAAAATAATATATATATCGTATGACTTGGGTTCATCAGCTTGAATCGAAATCGAATCTCAAACTTATGAAATATATATGTGTGCATATATATATATATATATATATATATATATATATATATATATTAGTTCCTTCAGCTATAACCGAAATCAAAACTTATGAGGACTTCTTGATAAAATTATTTATAAAAAAAAAGAGATTACTAATGTGCCATCAGCTAAAACTGAAATCAAGACTTATGAAGAATTCTTGATAGAAATATTAAAAAAAAAAACAACAGATTATTTGGAGTGCCATTAGCTTAAATCGAAACCAAAACGTAGGAAGAATTCTTGATAAAATTATTTATTACAAGAAATGGAAGTACATAACAAAAACGACTCGGATGTAAGCCTGACACAGAAAGTAACACACACGCTATTGCATTCATATATATATATATATATATATATATATATATATATGTGTGTGTGTATACATTGTTTTTAAATCCCCAAAGCAGTTTTGATGGTAAACAACTGATGATCCTTATAATAATATTAAGACTAGCGTAAATTCTTGGAAACAAATTAATGCATTGATTGCAAGAGAGTAATTGACTTACAAGCAAATAACTTTTCAAATGAAAGACTTTGGATTAATTGTTTTCTTTTTTTTTACATAGCTTTAAAGGTTGAAAAACCTGTAAGACATATGTGTGTGTGTGTGTTTGTGTTTTGTATATATATATATTTAACGTTATATAAAAAGATGTAATGTCAGTAAACCAAAAAATATAAGAGAGATTAGTTTTCAAACTTGGCAAATAATTTCAGATTCAGTTTTCAAGAGGGGAAAAAAATCAAGATGAAGATTAACACAAACGAATCGCATTTCAATCATTTGTTAAGTGGTTGAAAATAATTTTGATTAAAAGATTAAAATAAGAATGTGCGGTGAAAATAATCTTGTTTTCGTTATTTTTTACTGATAAAAATATTTTTAAAAATAAGCATTTTCAACGTGAAAATAGTCTCAATTCAGCAACATTTGGTGTTTCTGCTGTCCTTAAAAAAACAGCTATTACATATGGCACAAAGGCCCTTTATTAACAACAAATAAAAACACTTGACAAAAGAGTAATATCCGTGAAATATTATGAATTTCAGTGTAACATAAGACTCCATTTCTTTGTTTTTGTTTTTTTTTTAAATCGCTTCCTTCCTATTTACTTGCCTCCCCATAAGAGCAGAGTTAGACACAATTGTAACATAGCACGGACGCGCGTATGTAAATGCATATGAAATAACGTCACTGGTAGATGAAAATAAAGGTTTTGAAAAGGAGATCATGTTAGAGACGTGAAGAACATTCGAGATCACGTTGGTGGCATCACATCCGTAACAGTGAGGGAATGTTGTTACAAAGAAAAAAGGGAATTGAAGTTCTTTTCTATTCTTCGTCTCTTTTGCGACTGAAAATTAAAATGTGTTCGTTTCCCGGTTCGGTTTTAATTTGAGAACACATTTATGGATTAAAACAAAAATCGTTATGAAGTTTTCTTTCTTACGACTGATATATTCTCACATTCTTAGAGATTTCTAGTAAACGCCAAAAATCCTCTAACATTGCTCCCAAGAATTATTACCTGCAAGAGAAAAGCGAAGAGAGCACATGATTGACTGATTTTACTTGCTTTCTACCCCCCCCCCGCACCCCTTAAAGACGATACCGTGTTTTTCTCAAGCAAATCTATTTCTTTTTTGATTGGATTTCGTTTGGGACTTATTTAAAAGATGAATGAATTTGTTAACATTACTGAGATGCTAATATTTATATTCTAAAGTCTTCTGTTTGCAAGAAACTTATGAATCAAATGTTTTTTATTTTAAACTTTTGGTTTCAAATATTTCAAGTAACAAACTTTGTAAAGCTATTACGAGTTGACAAAGACAACTAGTGTGTGTGTATATATATATATATATATATATATATATATATATAAGAACAAGTAGTTAATAAAACCTGTTAAAAAACACTTTGAAAAAGAGTTAAAAACATATTTAATTTTAAAAAGGAAGCACTAAATAAATGGATAGTCCTTAATCTGCAGAGTTTCAAAGAAATACTTTCCTTCTCATCAGAGGGTAGGATTTAGCAAAATGCGGGATCGGATTTTGCTTGCAAAAGTATTAAATTAAATTACAAGTAAGTCATAGATCTAACTTGATAACAAAAAGTGAAGCAGAGGGAATAGAGTGAATAAAAAAGTGATTTCACGAGAATGGAAAGCCTGGTGAAGGTAAAATATCCAATGACGGTAAAATCCAAAGATGCAGAATCCACGAAAGTTAGTTAAATTTCCATTCGCACAAGTAAAATCCAAGGGAACCGCGTAATTGGAAGATGATCCAAAGTAATCCAGAAGGCAGAAATCCGTGGAATAATTTTATATATATATATATATATTGAGTGAAGGCATTTGAACGATCTCAAAACATCGTTAATTCATTACCCACTCAGCATCAGCCATATAGCGCAATGGTGAGAAGCCTTGACTGTCATTTGGGCGGTCGGGTTTCGATCCTGGCTTGAGGCAGTTGCCTTTCTAGCCACACTGATAAGCTGTGAAACAGCGAAACAATACTGTATGTGGATGACTATATATATATATATATATATATATATAACAATACTGTATGTGGATGACTATATATATATATATATATATTGTTGGGACGATTAATCAGAATCGGAAATATCTGTGCCTATTTTCTGATGCCAAAAACGATTCTTTTGGCTGTCTTTTTTAAAAACAAAATCTTCCACTGCTAATAATAATAATAAATATTTATTGATTTTAATATCCAGTAAAACTAAAATGTATAGATCCCTCCTCACAAGTATGTTTTTACGATTGAAAAAATATATGCACATTTGAAATGTATTTTTATGGTAATTGGAACAAAATAACCAGTTTATAGTTAAATATTCAGAGATTAATAATCAGAATTGGGTATTGCATCGGAATTGGTAAAAATATTGGAATCGTCCCATCACTAATATACATATATATATAAATTAAGAGGTTTATCTTTTTTATAGTTTTCATTTTCAAATCTATTTTTGTTTTTATTTTCATCTTTATTTTTTGTTTATTACACATTTCTTTCCTAATGTATCCTAAGCTAGATTTTGCATTTCCCTATATCTGTAATCTAGGTCGCTTCTCCACTTTTTTTTTTTTTTTTTTTTGATGAGAAGCATTAGGCTTCGAAATGCCTGGGTATAAAGACGTTTATAATTCCTCTTTCTGTTTTTCCTTATTGAAATACAGCACCAAAATTTTATGTTTCTCAATTTTTCAGATGTGGATTGGTTATTCATATTATTTGGATTCTTTGGACTACTGTTCTCATCTTGAGTGTCATTTTCGTGTTTCAGTCAATGAAACCTCTAACCTTCTTCAGGTATATCTTGTCGAACTTGAGAATTTTTTTGTTGAACTCGGGAATTTGAACGAAATTTTGAATGAAACGTATTTAATCCACAGGAACAGCATGCGTTCATTCCGTCAGTCATGTTCTAAGTAATTCGCAATTGTATTTTGAGTGTTGCCCGCACTGAGGGGTGAACCTCCAGAACAGTGTACTTTTACAACTGAATTTTATCAAGTACTTTATCCACTACGCCATGGGTCCTTGTGACAACTTTTCATGTATATATATGTGTGTTTCTCATCTCTGTGACTTAATCCAAATAATCTTCATTTGGATTGCTGTTTTCATCATGGATATTATTCTTGCATTTCGGTTGCTGCAATCTTCAACCTTCTTCAGGTATGCTTTGAATTCAGGAATCGGTAGAGAATTTCAAACAACTTCTATTTAATCTATGAGAGAAGCTTATTTTCGTTCCATTCGTCATGATCAGATAGAACCAGAAAACAGTAGTCCAAATAAGACAATTTATCAATCCTCATCTCAAAAAATTGAAATATTATTTTACTATCTGTATATTAATATGATAGCATGTGTTACTTTTTGTGTTATGCTTACATCCGGGTTGTTTAATTGTTATGTACTTCCATTTCTTGTAATAAATATTTTTACCAAGAATTCTTCATAAGATTTGGTTTCGGTTTCGATTATAGCTGATGGCATTTAAATCATCTACTTTTTTTATAAATAATTTTATCAAGAATTCTTCATAAGTTTTGGTTTCGATTATAGCTTAAATCCACCAGAATGTATTATTTACATTTAATATTTTCCATCAAGTTTTATAGAACAAATTGTTTGTTGGAATGACCGTCTGTGTGGATATATGTCTGCTTGCGGACAATGCTATCTGATAAAGTTTGGTTAACTTTTACAATGCTATCTGATAAAGTTTTTCTCAACAAAAGGCAGCAAAGAATTTTTGCTGATATTTAAACTATGTAAATGTGTTACCTAGGTAATGTTGGGTATCTCTACTAGTTTTTTTTTTTTTTTTTTTTTTTTTTGAATTGACCCTTTCTGTGCTTGGAGGTAAATTCTTTTCTTTTTTTTTCAGTAGGATGCCGAGTATGGTGTGCAGATTTAGGACGCTGAAGGTCAGACAACATTTTCTTTCTTTATTTTTCTCAATGTTTTCTGATTTTATTTTTCATTGAGTCTTTTATTCCAAAAATTTTTTTCTCATTTTTAATTTTTTTCTCATTTTTAATTTTTTTTTTCTAATGTTTAATTTTTTTTTTCTCATTTTTAATTTTTTTTTTCTCCTGTTTTTTTTTTTTCTCCTCTCATATTTTTTCTTCCCTCATATTTTTCACAAGTTGCTTAAAATGCTATACTATTTTAATAAAATTGTTTTAATTATTTTTATTAATGAATATGATATTACTATTGACAAAACTATTGTGTATACAGAAGAAAATTTGGCAATAAACATTGAAATATATATTACAGAATATAGAACTTAATTACATGCTGGAGAGAACTTGAATGCCTACTAGACACTACCCTTGTGTGTCTAAGGCCTCTCTGTACAGGGGTTTGTCAGGAAAACCTTGTATGGGGTTACTTCCCCCTAAACCCTTACTGAATATTCCAAATAACATAGTATTTGCAGGCCAAATAAACTCTCCTCATAATCGCTACCCCACAATGGCTTATACAAGGAACGGTGCATCTTTTGCAAGTGATGTTACCTCAATTAACGGCAGCATTAAACTGGATACTCGACCAGACTAGATGAATTCTTGTCCTGAAATCCGAGACTACAAGAAAAATATACTGCAAAACAGTAATAACTTTAATATTCTTTAAAAACTCAAAATTTTAGAGGTAAAGAAGAATTTAATGGAGTTCACAAATATCTATATATCTCGTGTAAGTGTTAGCACCACGAAGAGGTCACTTGATTACTGAGAACTTCGATTGAAGTAAAATAAAATAAAAAAAACAATGTTAATTAGAAACTTTTTATAAAATATGCAAATGAGGAATACCTATAATTGTTCGATGGTCTTTATTGATTACTATATATACAATATTTCAAAACATTATGTTGCATTATTAGAATTGATGCATCATTAAATTCTTTTTGGTACTTCATACTAATCAAAGATATGTCCTCAACAATCAGTTGGTTAAGTTTCTTTCATAAACTATCAATGACTCGTCGTCGATACTACCACTTCTTTTGTCTAGTTCATTCTGCTGACGGTCCTGGATATGACCTTAAACTATATTCATTGGTGAGGCCCCAGCTTGCGGGCTTTGGAGCTACCCTTTAATTGCCATTCCTCCCAGGTCCACTCTGACCCGGAGTGGTAGTACCTGTTAGGGTCCCAACTATGGGTTAAATAGAAACTGACTTGAAAACAACAAATATATTCTATTAAAAAATTTTTCTTCAAAATCTTTGGATTCAGCATTAAATAATCTGAAAAGGGTTGATATGCGGTAAAACAAAAACAACCAACCAATCATTCTGCCGCATATATGAGCACTCATTGTTTTTATCAGTTAACCTGGCCGTTATGCAAATTACCTCCAAAACTGTCGTGCATGATACAACTTATTTTTTGTCACTTATGAGGGATGGGGGGATAGGTCTTGTCTACAGATTCATATTTTAAAAAAATTTTCTAAAAACTGAGAGATCTCATTGAATAAAATTAGAGAAGACTATATATTTAAACTTATTTTAAAAATTTTTTCCAGAAATAAACAAAAGACAAAACATATTTAAAAAAGTTATTTTTGTGTATCTGCCTGCAAATAAAAAAACACAGTTATATATTTTAGAAATGATTGTACACCACAGCGTTGTTGGTGTTGAATTATTTTTTTTAACTTGTATACTTAATGTTGAATATGTCATAACTTTGTATCTTTCTAAGGTGTCATATAATAACTATGGTTAACTATAACTTTTAACTAGTGGTGGGACGATAATCAGAATCATTAATCGTAAGAATCGTGTATTTTGGGGGGAATTGGAATCAGAATCGCATCGTTAAAAAATACCTTGGATTTACGATTCTTTCATTACGATTCTCTTCTATTTTTAAGTTGAACTGTTTGTTTGAAGTGAGATTAATGCTGTCAAAAATTTATGATAAAAACGTCATAGAACTTTTCATAACATTTAATATGATGTGCAAGAATTTTATTAACTATTTTAAAGGTAATCTTCATTTATCGTAATGAGTTTTCTTATTCCGTCACCTACATAGGCGCTGTCTGTCTGTTTCGAAACTTCGAGGCCCATGATTACTTATCTGGTTCCACTGTTGCGAAACTTTAGGGGCCGCAAGGTAACATTGTTTTTATTTGTGAGTGAAGTTTATTTATGTATAAAACAGCCTAACTACATCAAGTCCATTAAAAAGTTGATGAATACTTAACCCTTAGAGAAAAAAGATTTTACAGTGCTCTCATTGCGAGGAAATGTTAAAAATCAGTGGTTTTCCAACTGATGACTAAAAAATAAGCGGGGGGGGGGTGCTTATCTTTTGGCAACAATTTTTTTTTTTTTTTTTTTTTACCGACACGCTTCCATTAGTAAATGAATGAAAAATCTGATTAGTAAATGAAAAATGTCTTGTTAACCTTTATATTTTTTAAAAATAAAACAAGCAAAGTCAAATTATTTAAACAATAAAAGGTTTAATGGAACAATATATGTACTTTCTATTTTCTGAATGAAGGCTTTTTCAGGAAATATTTCTAAAACTAAAGTGAAACTGATCACATGGTATCAGTTGGCAAAACTTTGACAGTCGGTCGACATTTTGAAGTATCCAAAAATAAAAACGTTAGAACTACATATTATGCTGACTGACTGTTCCAATTAAGGTCTTTCAAAAACTACAAAAGAAAACAATCATTTTACTATCTGTTAAATAAATGCGGTAAGTAATTTTTTTTTCTTTTAGAAATTTACATTTCATTAAAATATACTGCGAATGAAGCAATTAAACATTTCTTTTGGAACTTCTTTGCACAAGAAAAAAAAATGTGAAAAATTTATTAAAAAAGGAAAAAAGTTTAACTTTTTTAAAAAATTCCTTTGAACCGTAACTTTGCAAACTAACTAGTCACTCAGAGCCATTCAACTAAAAGACTATAGGGGCTTGGTCGACATTCACTGATGCCTGGTATCACAGTCATGATGTGAGCATAGGTAAATGTTTCCCAACCCCTAACAAAAAATAAAAAGGTTGTCAGAAACAGCATTAAAGTGGAGGCGATTTCGAAAGTTCAATAAATGACTTTTATTTAACAATAGAAATAAATAATTATCAAAAGTTTACTTTTTTTATATTGAAATAAAGAGGTAAATTAAAACATTAAATAAGAATAAACATTAAAGGACGATAAGTATATAATTATATAATACAAATAAATATAGAAATAAACCAATTTATTTAGATGTAAAACATAACATTTTTATTGTTAAAATATTTTTTTAAAAGTCAAATAAATAAATAAAGAGGAATAATTTGAGACGATTGAATATAAAAAGCTTCAAATTTAATCAAAGATTTAGTCATTTTTAAATTTCATTTAGAAATAAGAATATTCTAGAAAGTGAAATAAAAAATC
>NC_136506.1:66820434-66897934 GCF_053919585.1 Euprymna scolopes
ATTTGAACATTTTTGAAGTCTGTGTAAAGTTGGCAATAGCTGTATCTTATGAATATGTACATATACAAATAAATATATATATATATTATTTATTTTTATTTCACTTTTTAAAACAGTATTCTATGTACATGTTTCGCTGCTCTGTAGCTCATCAGCATGGTTTGACTGTATTAGGGAACGAACCGTAGGTTCTATAGTTGAGTGTGTATACCGTTACGTTACAGGCCCCTGCTGGTATTATTTGCTTTTTTTTTTATCGCTTTTAAAATTATTTTGTTGATATTTTGGCGATAATGAAATATTCGGTATTAGCATCCTCTACCTAGGAGATCAAGGAATTAGTTTTCCCTAAGAAATATCGTCCATAGTTTTAGGACATAAACACATATATTAATAAAAGCAAAGGGATGTAGTGTTTACCTGATATACGCAATGGTAAACTTCAAACTAATATAAATAACAGTATATATATATATATATATATATATATATATATATATATATATATATATATATATAATGTACAATTTAATTCCAACCGAATAAAAAAGCTCAACATGCAATAGAGTAGAGCTCATTATTATATTATTATTCGTTCTCTCTAAAGAATTATTTTCACCTTTCGGATTACCTTGAATCTCCATGCAAGCAGAAATATGCGTGTTTTTTTTTTTGTTTTTGTTTTTTTTTACATATCCAACATTTTTTCACTTGTTTTTTGGGGGCAATTTATGACTATAATAAATTGTGGTTTCACTTAATGCCATAATTAGAAAATTCTAACATTGCTAAAAATATAATTTGCTGGTTTCTTTCTGTCCTCTGATGAGAATAGCAAGAATAGCATTCTTTGAAACTCCGCAGAATAAGGACTTTGTAAATGGTTTTTGGAGTATTCAATCGGACAATAAATTTTGATTGTAAATTTCAACTGACAGTTTTAATTTTCTTTCTCATATATATATATATATATATATATATATATATATATATATATATATAATTTGTTATTTTACTTTTTACATGTACTAATGGACCATCGCTTATCCAGGGACTGCTTGAAAATAAAGGTTAAAGAAATTATCGGTTGGATGATGGACACCACTATGAGAGGATAGGATTGCTGGCATTGTCTAGAATAAATAACCTGAAAAAGGTTGATATGCCGGAAAACAAAACAACCCAACTAAATATCATGAATAAATATTTGAACTCGGAGAATAAAAGCTTTTCCAGAATTGTTGGATTCAACATTAAATAACCTGCAAAAATATTGATAGGCCGTAAAACAAAAAATTGAAATCTATACAGACACTGAATGTGTAAAACCTTATTCATCCAGCTTATCAGATTTTGGTTTCTATCTTTTGAAGGGTGGGAGAACCAAGTAAACTTAGCCTGGTTAAAAAAGAAGGAAAAAAAGAAAGGGTTGACAGAGGGCACGTTTAAGAATCTGGAATTATGGGATTAATTTTTATATCAACATTGAATTTTCTTTATCTCCACCCTGTTCCTTTTCTCTCTCTCTCTCTCTCTCTCTCTCTCTCTCTCTCTCTCTCTCTCTCTCTCTCTTCATCCGTGTAGGTATCGGTTCTTCAACTATTGACCTTGAAATCAAGAATGTTTAGAGTTGTCAGAATCTTTCTCCTTTTTTTTTTTCTGTAGAATTTGAGCTAGGAAATCGGTTTATACATGGAAACTCATTGCGATTTTTTTTCCCTACAAAGTTGGCAGATCATGTGATTCTCCCCCCCCCCCCCGAAAAAAAAATTATTTATATAATGAGAACTTTCCTCCAGGAAAATTTCCATGAAGATTACATATATTATACTAGCTGACTTTGCCAGCTTGCTATCATTTTGCAAAGCCAATGTTTTAAATAATAAACATTTCATTTATAAGTTTCTTGGAATCACAATTCAGAAACTTTTGCAGTTATTCCTCTAAGTAAACGTCGACATTTATTCATATAAATAAATATAATTATAAACCTCAAATGACCTTGTAACGAGTGATGTAACCCCCTTTCCAGTTTACGACATCCGGTTGCGCATGCACACATAAACATTAACCCATAACAACGTAAACAAATAAACACAAATCGCTTCTTTTGCAGATTTTGACCTGCGCACTGAAATATTAACGTTATTATTTCGAAATTATTATTTAACATGGAAAGAGTGGTGGTGTTCTGCAACTATTTTCGTTATAACTATACTGTCGCTATTTTCTTACAACTAAACAACTTTAACCCGTTGACAAACATAAGAACAATTGTAGTAAAGCCAAGACTACTACTCTCTATCCATCCATTTTCCTGCCTTCTTTCCTTCCTTCCTTCTTTTTTTATTTTTTTGTTTACATTTCTAGATACAAAATAGTTGTGTGAAAACGGTGAATTTGTTGACACATTTACTAATCTGTTTCAATATTAGTTTTATTTTATTTTATTTATTTAGGTTTTATTTTTTTTTGCTTCAGGTTTTGTTAATTATTTATTTATTTTTTTTAGATTTTAAGTTTCTATAACTTGGTTGAAGGATTTCAATATGGGTTTTTCATTCTTATATTTCTCATCGGTAGGTTCATGTGCGTTTTTGCTGCTAAATGATTTTAGTCGGCGTTCAATTCGTAGGAAAATGATGTTTAATTTTCGATTTTTGAGCGATTATTCAGAAAAATAGGAAACTTTACACAAATAGGGAGGATTTTTTTTTTCATGTTTGCGTGATCCGCCCGTGATTTTTCATTTTAATATACTTTCATAGAAATGTTTCTGTTATGTCAAAAAGAAACTATTTTCTTTACGTCACAAGTGTTACGTTCATACATGAATTCCATAGCTAGTATAACATACTGACCCAACGGGTCAGGGGTAGTCTAGTATTTTATAAATATCTAGTGATTTTGATACAAATATATTTATCTTTTAAATAAAAACGTAAGTAAATCAAAAGAAAGAAGAAATCAATTCACCTGAGCTATGGTGTGGATGTGTAAAAAGGAGGGAGAGTGAGTGCAAATAGTCATTCTTTCTCCTGTCGATGAAATTTTTCTTTGAAGTCGGCGATATTAGTTTGATTGAAATTATTTCCCTTAAAAATTAACAAAAATTTGAAGAAAGGTTTTAGTAATTGGTTCCTTTTCTTTTTTTTTAATCAAATCACTGTAATTACTGTCGCATATTTTTGCTAGTCACACTATATTATTCATACGTTATAATTTACGTCATATTTTTAAATCTATACTTTGTACAGATGTTATATAATTCTAAACATGTTCCATTTATTAGTGGATCTGCCAGCATAACAAAAAATATGCAATTGGCAAGAGCATATTGTTGCAATCATGCTATATATTATATATATAGAGAGAAACAGTCTTTTAGTTTCATTGACTAGAAAATGGATACTCACTGTAAGGGGCTTTGTACAGAGAAAAAGTAAGGGTTGCAATCACTCAGCAAACCTCTCCTGAAATGACATTGCTTGAATCTAGTGATAAGAAATCCAAGATTTCTGGAGACAATACCAGGATAAGCAGAGAAAGACTAGTGTTATTTTGGAGTTATTTGTTTTTATTTCTTGAACTAGTTGCACTACTAAAGCTTGGGAATCTAGCCTACACTACTATCTAATTTATAACTTTAAGAATGATATATGGATTCATACCAATATTATTAGTGAATGCGATGTGGTACATCCTTAATAATACTTGAACTCTGCATACAAGCACACATTTTATGCCTGTAACCAATGCACAAGGCCTCTTCTTATATATAAAATATAGCCAATTTTTACCCTTTTTCTTTTACCATAACAGCTTTTACAAAAAGTACATACCTCAAACTATTTAATCAGTTTTGGAAAATATTGGTTTGTGTTCCTAAAAACAAAGATTTCACTTTCATCAAATTTCATATTTAATCTGAAAAACAGTTTTTGTCTTGATGACTTATGCCATAAAAGTAGTCGGAATATCTAATTCCTAATTTCTGTTTCTGACACCAAGAACCCTTATCCCCGAGTGACTTCTGGGCCTTGATAAGTGGTGATCTCCATGTCAAAAAAAAAAAAAAAAAAAATCATGGAGAAATCTAGAAGAAAACAAATTATTTGTTTTTATTTTACCATTAACTCCCTCTACCTGGGAAGTTTCCCTCAGTTGAACGTTGTTTTACTTACGCAATTACTAAAATTAACTTTTCAAAAATCCTATTAAAAAAGGTTTAATTGCAAAATTAAATCCATCAGAAGGCATTTCGGTTTCTTTGTAAACAATTCAGTCATTTTAATAGTTAAAAACAAAATCCAAAAAGAAATTACTTCATGACCCTTCAAAAATTGTAACATTTATTCTGCCAAATTAGAAAGTTATTTAAACTAGCTTTATAATCTATATACTTTTAATAAAATTCTGAATGTTTATTCGTGTGTGTGTGTGTATATAACAATAAAACTTTCAAACGGATGCACCGAAGTGAAACATTCTTTTTTCCCCTGAAATGTGTGAGTCTCTAGATTTTCCTTATCTATATATCATAACGAACAACGCCGAGTCACACAAAAAGCCCGAAATAAAGGTTTTTGGGCCATTTCATGCAATTGTTGAAAAAGTTTCCTGCCCATGTCAACGGAATTTAGCACTGTCTGTATACAGTTGTGGTAACATCTTACGGCATACGAACAGGACTTGTGGCACAATGGATAACACATCTGACTATGAATCAGAAGATTCCAGGTTCGAATCCTGGCAAGTTCGTAATAATTTTAACCATCATTTTATCCAACGTTTACTCATTATCCTTACCCTTAATTGGGGTATTTTTGTTTTTTCAGTGATTTTGTTTTGTGCATATGGGAATTTTCCATACTCTGAGTTCACAGGGTAAGCATTGATGGTAAGACGATGTTGAGTGTACTTGATGTTGAGTGTACTTGATGTTGAGTGTACTCGATTTTGTGTTTGACTCGGTGTGTGTCGACGCGGCTCAGTCACTAGTTCTTAATAAATCTTAATGTATTAAAAGATTGAAAGTTATTTACATCCAGTAATTTTCTAAATAAATATCAAAACCATATTACTTTATCAAAATTATAATTTTATAATAATTTGATTCAATTAATGTTATTGGTCCCCCTGACAAAGGAGGGATTGGACCTAGTAATTAACTCTCGTTTGTTCACACTTTTCGCAATAACCACACCTTGGATTTTTTTTTGTTTAAATTTTGCACGAACACGGTGAAAGTAAATTTTTGCCAGAACGGATTTTCCAGGATAACCCTGGTTGCCCCTAGGGGGCATTATAGGTGTGAAATTGTTCCCAAATTGTTCATCCATTCACATTGGATTTTTTTTTTTTTTTTTTTGAAATTTTGCTCAGACATTAGTCATGGTGGAAGTGAATTGTTAACTCATGGAGGGCGACCCCGCCTGCTCGGCTTGTTTTTTTTTTTTTTTTTTTTTTTTTTTAAGTTTATACTCGTATTCAATCCAAGCAAGGCATATTGCTACAGGAATGCAAATGACTACTGTTTGGGATCATGTCCACAGGGTGTATGTTGAGTAGCAAGATGTTTATTAGCTTTACATTTAAACTTTTGCATGTAAGTACAGTCAGGGAAACAGAAAGCAAGGAGGGAATTCCAGAGTCTATCAGTCTGAGAGAAAAAGCTAGATAGCTTTCCGGCATCTACGGACATCAATAGTGAAGGAGTGAAATTTTGCTCCTTGTTGAGTTAATCGGAGGTATGTATGTCAAGGGGGCATGTCGGAGCATATTTCATTGAAGTACTTGTAAAACAGACACAGGAGTACAACATTGCGACAATGGGAGAGGGATTGAAACTTGGTTGATAGTGCAAGAGTTATTAGATTGGCGACTCTTATTTGGACCTTAAGAGGGAGAAGATGCTGGTACATGCATCAGCCCAGCTGTGGTAACAATACTGTACGCTTTATAGAGATTTAGAAAATTCCCACGTGTGTAATTTTCTAGCACAGTAGAGAGAGCCCACCGTCTTTGCAGGAGCTTTGTAATGAGTAAACACAACTGTAATAAATAAATTTAATTTTCAAAATAGTATTTAAAAATTTAAAAAAAAAAAAAAAAAAAGACTCCCGGGTAACGTCATAATAGATACAACTGGAAACTCTGCCGCCCACTTTTCCACCTTTCCCTCCAAATTATTTTAATCGATTCAGATGTCTTTTCAGCAATTAAATAAAATCTTTAAAAAAAATCATTGTTGATGATTTTCTAGGAGGATAAGAAAATATCCGAAGGCAGGCTACAGGACTTGTTTCCTTACAAGGATGTGGGGGGGGGGGGAGATAACTAGTAAAACTCTGATACGTATACAGTTTTATGTTTTGGTTTAGCTGAAATCGCCAAGTGTCAGCGCTTGATGGGCTGGCATCTTTGTTGGCAGTTGATCTGTAAAGAAAATAATCGACCCTCCTCCATACATCTTCAGCCTCCCTTCTCCCTCCTACCTCTTTCCAATCAATCAACATCTGTGCGCGGAGATTCATTGTTTGATGACCGTTGTAATGTAGATAGCGTCTTGATACGCGTACAAAAATAACTTGTTTTCTTTGTTGTTCTTTTCTTTTTTTTTTTTTGTAAAGGTTGGGATAAACAGATGTGGGGTAACGGAGTACAAATCCGACAAATTGTCTTTCTCCCACTAACTTCCTGGATCATGATTTGCGTCATCAATGTTGGCGTATTAATTTTAATAGACGCAATTGTCTACTTGGGCAATACTCCTTTGACCATATGACGGCCAATCTGAATGAATACATGCAAAAGCTTGAGCCATTTCTAAAGTCAAAACACCAGGTTAATTCGACTCTACACGATGGATGAGTTCATAAAATGCACTTAAAGAAGGTCGGAGGTTACATCAGCCAAAAACATTGAGAAAATAACGCTTAAGATGAGAACAGTAGACCGAATAATTCAGATAATGCGAATTATTTATCCTCATCTTAAACATTCAGAAGCAATATATATCATGTTTCTGAATTTTTGAGATGAGGATTGGTTATTCGTATTTGAATTCTTCGGACTATTGTTCTCATGAGTGTCATTTTCACAACGTTTCGGTTGATGTCACCGACCTTCTTCAGGTGTATCTTGTCGAACTCGGAATGTTTCTGTCGAACTCAGGAATTTTATTTACTTCACAGGGGTAACATGCTCTTGTTCCGTCAGCCATGACTGGGTAGAGGTCCTGAGTGATTTGCAATTGTATTTTTCGGTCGCCCACACTGAGAATTAAACCTTCAACCTTCTGGAAAATATCACTTTTACAATTGATTTTTCCAAGTACTCTAACCAGGTCATTGCGGATACAATTACGAATTACTTAGAACCTCTATCCAGTCATGGTTTACAGGAAAAGAGCATGCTATGAAGTAAATAAAGTGTTCCATTCAAAATTCCTGCAAAATTCACAAATTCGACAGAAACATTTCTGAGTTTGACAAGATGCACATGAAAAAGGTCGGAGATAACATCGACTGAACCGTTGTCGAAAATCACACTCAAGAGAACAGAAATCCGATGAATCCAAATAATGACTATATTTCATGTTCATATGTATATTATCACCTTTCATACACGTAAAAACGAAAGATGGGATTGCCCAATCAGTAAAATTGGTGATTAATCTGATATTGCTAACGTAAAATATTCCGACTTTATTCATCTAAAAATGAATTTTTCCCAAATTGTTTTCCTATCGACTAAAACAATACAATTTGAAATGAATGCATTTCAAAGAGTGAAAATCGTGTTCTTGATTTAAATATTTAACTGATAAATATTTTTATGGTAACAAGATAGAGAATATTTATTGGGTTTTTTTTTGTGTGTGTGTTTTTGTGCGTTTTTTAATATAAATTCCTAAAATTTTAATGAAAGAAATAAGAGACATGTTTTACTTTTGTACTTGTGCATTTTACAAACTGTGCTGAAATAACCTTATTATTTAGAAAGCTATTCTTATCATGGGGAGGTGCAGCTTTAACTATTCTGAACCTTCATTTAACAACTTAATAAGCAAGATACTATAAAAATTGAATTTAATTTGTAAATATAAAAATAGTATGGTACATAAATTTCACAAATACCATTTTATTTAAAGAATATTTAGTGCATAATCATTAACATACTGGTTCCTATTAGATCACTGAAGTTAAGCAATGTTGTGTCTGGTCAGTACTAAAATGAGTGACCATTTGTGAATTTCAGGTGCTGTATGTGTTCTCTGCTTATCTCGGCATTGGTTCCAGTTGTCATGCACTCCTCCTTAGTACCGGATTCAAGCAGTGCCGATTTAGGATAGGTCTGGTTGGAGATTGCACAACCCTTATTTAACACTTACACGCATAACTATCCTTACAGGGGGGTGTCCATTGTCTCTCGAGATTGAATTGAGGTATCAATTTAGCTGGCTATGACAATTATTTTTAGGGAAGGAAAAAGAATTATGTTTTTTATTAGTATTGCCTCTGACAGATATCATTTCAAAAAACATGTTGTTTATGATAAACTAGCATGGGTGTCCGGCGATGCCCAGGTGTTTGCAGGTGTGTTGAGCAAAAAAAAAAAAAAAGTGGTAGTAGGCAGGCAGGCAGGCTTGAACCTGTACCACGAAGGAGGAAAAGAATGTGAAAAAAAAAAAATGTGACAGCGGCAAACCAGAAATGACGTAGGCTTAAATTAAACCTAGTCAATCAAAAAGAGGGAATGACTTGTGAAAACTCCCTATAGAAAAGTGCCCAGTTGAGGGTGAACGAATTAATGATTTTAGCCAATTTTTCGATATTTGTCGTCGAAAGGGTCGAGCTTCCAAATGATACCAATCTCATGAAAGTCCATCGCCTCTGTCGAAAGTTTTAGGCAGACATACATACATTTAAACAGACAAGTGAGATTTATATTATAGACTAGCAGGGAGGGGGGTACGTGGCGTTGCCCGGGTGTTTGTATGTGCGTATGGGGGAAGGGGATTAAGTAATAACCCTGCTTAAATATTATAAAAAAGACAATGTTAAAAAAATCGGAAAAACCCAAAACGAAAAAAAATAGCAAAAATAAACCTGTCTGATCGAACCTGTGTGTATGGGGGGGGGGGTAAACTAAAGAATAAGCGAAGTAATAAAAAAAACGTTGCCCGGGTGTTTAAAGGTGGAAAAGGAAAAAAAAATAGTTTTGATCAGGAGGCGGGATTGAACCTGGAAGCCTTGACGTGAAGGTGGAAACAAAAGCCAACTACTTAACTGTCTCGACCACAAGTGAGAGTAATTGATTAGTGTGTTAAGTTAATGGTTTTAAAGCGAGTGAAAGAGGTTTGATTGACAGGGAGACGCTAAATGAGGTCATCGCGGGATCGTTACGATGACGTGGCAGTATTTTTAGTTTTCACTTCCCCCAGGTGATGGTGGGAAGGGGGGAAAGCAGCTCCCCATTGTCCAAATCGAATAGCAATTGTCTGATATAAGGAGAAACTCCACATTGATCAAAAGCTGATTGCTTTCTGGACGTTTCGGCACAAAAGCCGAGCACACGACCCGTTTGAATTTAGTTTTACTGTATTTATACTAAAAAGCAGGACAAACAGGGGACAGAGCGAAATAGCGTGAATCTCATAAAAGTCAACGTAAATAAATCTAGAGGCGACGCGCATTCCCAAATCGTAGATATTATTATCTTGGGTGTATATAAACACTTCTAAGCGATAGTAATCCCCTCCCCTCCCTGGGACAGTTGGCAAAAAAAGCCTTTTCGTCGAGACATACAAAAAATGTGTGTGTGCATTTGCCTTTTATATATATAGATTATTATTTTATATAGATTATTATTTTATATATATAGATTATTATTTTATATATATAGATTATTATTTTATATATATAGATTATTATTTTATATAGATTATTATTTTATATATATAGATTATTATTTTATATATATAGATTATTATTTTATATATATAGATTATTATTTTATATATATATAGATTATTATTATTATATATATATATATAGATTATTATTTTATATATATAGATTATTATTTTATATATATATAGATTATTATTTTATATATATAGAGATTATTATTTTATATATATAGATTATTATTATTTTATATATATAGATTATTATTATTATATATATATAGATTATTATTATATATCTAGATTATTATTTTATATATATAGATTATTATTATTATATATATAGATTATTATTATTATATATATAGATTATTATTTTATATATATATATAGATTATTATTATTATATATATAGATTATTATTTTATATATATAGATCATTATTATTATATATATAGATTATTATTATTATATATATAGATTATTATTTTATATATATATAGATTATTATTATTATTATATATATAGATTATTATTTTATATATATATATATATAGATCATTATTTTATATATATAGATTATTATTTTATATAGAGAGATTATTATTTTATATAGATTATTATTATATATATATATAGATTATTATTATATATATATAGATTATTATATATATAGAGATTATATATATATAGATTATTATTTTATATATATATATAGATTATTATTTTATATATATATAGATTATTATATATATAGATTATTATTATTATATATAGATTATTATTTTATATATATAGATTATTATTTTATATATATAGATTATTATTTTATATATATAGATTATTATTTTATATATATAGATTATTATTATATATATATAGATTATTATTATATATATATAGATTATTATATATATAGATTATTATTTTATATATATAGATTATTATTTTATATAGATTAGCTACCTCTCAAGGACAAACTAAACTACGCACATGCCGAAATCTCACGCATACAAGACAAATGCACTAACATCTCCGACAAACATACACACACTAACAATTTCCTACAGACCCTCTCACTAAACGGCTACCCTAATACGATCCTATCCTCACTTAAAAAGAAAAAACGCAACACCCGACCCTTCTCTAACAATTGTTTTCTAAAACTACCCTTCCTCAGTGACAAAATCTCATCTTCAATCCGAAAAGCCATCCGCAGCGAGGGGCTCATCATTCAACTCATCCACACTGGATCTACTTTAAGACAACAGCTCAACCGAAAACATCCATCGCATACACCTTCCCCTTGTTCACTCTCTAATTGCCCAATATCACACACAGGTTTATGCTTTAAGAACCACGTTGTTTACGACCTACAATGCGCTAAATGCAGTGCATCTTACATCGGAAGCACTACCAGATTGCTTCATCACCGCATTAAAGAGCACTTAAACACTACTGCTTCGTCGTTCTATAAACATATTCGCACTTGCATTAATTCAGAACCAGATTTTCACATCAACATTCTTGCTTCTTCAAGAAACGTAGGTCAACTTCGTATCCTCGAATCTTTAATTATTTCAAAAAATACTCCCACACTAAACAATAGACTGGAATTGAGCTCCGCTATATAATTTTTTTTTTTTTTTTTTTTTTTTTTTTTTTTTTTTCTTTTTTTTAAGGAAAAAAAATAAAAAGTTATAAACATCAGTGACCCCCCCTTGCTTGTACACGTCCATTTCCTTTCCGGATCCCTGCTCCGAACTTATGCTCGTGATCCATCATCTCATCTGAAGATGAGGGGCTCTTATGCCTTACACAACAATTTATCAGTCTATACTATTGTCTATAAACTGATATCATCAACAATTAGATAAGCTGTTTTTAAATTTCCCCTCTTGACAAAATTGCAAACCGGAATGCAAACGGATTTTCCTTTGCGTTAGAGGATTGAACTGAAGCAGTATACTTAATATGTACAATACGTGCGTACTAAACTAAACCACCTTTGTTACCTATATACAATCGCCTATACTGAATCCTCATCGGCTCAAAGCTCTCTGTATCCCCAGACTCTTAATTTCTCA
Organism: Euprymna scolopes; assembly: GCF_053919585.1. Lineage (NCBI taxonomy): Eukaryota > Metazoa > Mollusca > Cephalopoda > Sepiida > Sepiolidae > Euprymna > Euprymna scolopes. The sequence goes on from NC_136506.1 coordinate 66,832,435, forward strand.
AATCTTATATCACCAAGACATCCTTCTTAATTGATACAAGAATCCTCCTGAGCAGTTCAACATCCAGTGATCATATATCCAATCCTCATGAAACTGCTTATATCACCCTGAATATTACCTTAAATCTTTATTCTATCCCTAAGCAAAGTAGAACACCTAATAACACTCTAGTCAACTACTTTTAAAATTAGAAAAACCCAGTTTCAATATTAGAAGTACATCGTCCCTCACCTTGACTACGGACTTTTGCAATAAGTCATGAAACTATTGTACCTAAAATTCCTCTCCAAACTACAAAATACTGCTGCTTGTATACTAAGCAAGTACCTCCTATAGATACTTTACCTCCAAGATGACTGCCTTGTCTGTTTTGCATGACAAACCTTATTATTTTTTACTTAAATTCTCTTTCTCCTGATCACTAACAAATCAAATCTGCTCTACTTCCTAAGTTGACACTAAACAAATCCGTCTCACGTAACTTAGATGGGTCCTTGCTCTCCGCCCTTGACCTTAACAAACTCGCAAATCGATACCCATTAACACCTAAAATTTCCTAGGCATGCTCCCGATTATAACTCCCAACCCATAACCAAGCTTCTAAGTAAATACTTACTAGCCTTAGTCCAATACATTGACTTAAAGTAATCTATAATGAACAGTAACCGTTAATATCTCTTTATTAAGAGATAGTATTGCAATAATTATTACACAAACTAAACCGGTACTCATTGAAATAAAAACTTCCGGATATTAAGAGAAAGGCGAAGTCATTCTCCTTAGTTGTAGTCTAAAGGCAACTTACTCAAATTGTCTAAAATTCCATGCATTCGTATACAATACTACTTATCCATCCATCTATACTTTTACTATACTTACAGAATATGCAATAACCTATATCTATCAGGTATAACTGTACTCCATATCAAATGTTCTCTTGTCTCTATACTGAACATATCTAATCTTTCAGTCTTACTAAATGTCCGGTTTGGGCACCAAATCAGAATTTCTAATAGAAAGTAGATCATACTCTAGCACTTTATCCTAATTCCTAAACCTACTAAACCATATCTAACCATACATTCCTAAACCTACTAAACCATATCTAACCATACATTGCTAAACTTACAAAACTATATCTAACCATACATCAACTCGACTCTCTCGATCCAATACTGTAGCAAATTTAACTGCTTCCACTGCATGAATTTTTACGTATGCCCTCTCTCAGTATAAATGAAAATGGACAGCATAATAATGCCCTTTTTAAACCACACTTGAGGAGTGAAAATCTTCTGTAGAAGCTAACCTAAATGCCCGATTTTCCAGGAGATATTAACCTAAATAACCAATAAATATTAACTACCCATGCGGGGTCGCAGAAATACCTGGATTAGGACCCAGGCGCGGGGCGAACCCCCTCGGAGCTGATGGACCCGTAGGTCTTCCCAGGCCATCCGTCTAGGAGAAGGAAAACTCTGAAACTAAACCTAGGGGAGGGAGGCCTCTTCAGTCCTGGACGACAACCTTCCTAGAGCTGGTGACTCAAACAAATCACCGGTTGGCAAACCTAAACTGCTTAAGGAGGAGATAGACTCTGTCTATCGCTCGGCTTTCATACTCCTTCTTTGCCTATTGGCCAGGCGTAGAGGTACTATCACAGGGACTCGCTTGAATCACCCAGTGGTTGACCTTGTTTCCTGACTAGGGTAATGAACGCCGCTTTTCCCCACTCCTGCCACATCCCATCCCCCTAAACTGGACACAGTGGGGTGCTTCAGTGCCATATATGTCAGTGCAGTTGGACTGGGCTGGCTTTGCCTAATGGATTGAGGGTACCGGATTGACAGTTCCTGGCTGCTGTTTCCGACTGATAGTACAGGAGCCCTAACTCTTTGGTAGCGCTTAGAGCGGCTGCTCCATCAACAGTTGTAAAATATCGGGATGTTTGTAGTGCCATGTCGCGCATGGAAAGGGACCCTGCACTCATCCCCGGTGGGCTTTCCCGAGGCCACAATCCTGTGGGTGAGGACAGCTGATGGTCTACTTGTATTGCATGTCTGGTATTCTGCACAACTACTTGTCCAGCACCCCCTCACTCATCCACCCTAACTGAAACTTTTAAATAAAATAAAATGAAATGACAGCTCAAGCAAAAGTTACGTTTAAACCAGGACCAAACTCAAAGAAAACCAACCTGCCTCCTCCCTTGAGGCTTGCATTTACTAATATCCGCGGGCTTAGAACTAACTTAGATGATGTTGAGTCATTTCTCCTTGTAAACACCCCGGATATCTTAGCATTAAGTGAAACTAACCTTCACTCCTCCATACCCTCTAACCACTTTAACATGCCTGGTTATCTCCCACTCTACCGTAAGGACTCGGACAGACATATGCATGGACTTGGAGTCTATATTCGAAACACCCTCCCCCTAACTAGAGAAATAAAACTAGAATCAGAGGGCCAGGCCTTTATGTGCTTCAGACTAAATATGCAACACAATATTAGCTACTTATATTTTCTCTACCGCTCTCCCTCAAACCAAGACTGTACCCTAATAAACAAAGTCTCAGACAGCATAGATATAGCACTCTCCCTCGATACTAGCGCACAAATACATGTATTTGGTGACTTCAATGTCCACCACAGTAACTGGCTAGGATTCTCAAATCACACAGACGTAGCTGGTAGCGCCACATATAGCTTCTCTATATCTCATTCCCTATCTCAGATGGTTACATTTCCGACACGTTTCCCAGACCAGCACGATCAACATGCCTCACTTCTAGATCTCTTTCTGACAACAGTTCCCAATGACTGTACAACAAATGCCCATAGCCCACTCGGGAATGCTGATCACGCTGTGATAATGGTAGAAATCAGCCTAAATTCTCGCCCTAAAACTGAAGACCCACTACTCAAAACAACGAGGTATTACAAAAAGGCTGATTGGGAAGCCATCAGGGAGCTCATCAGAGATGCCCCATGGCAAAATATCTTTACTCTTCCAGCGGAACAGTGTGCAAATGAGACAACTGAATGGTTCAAAACTGCTATTGAAGCACATGTTCCCGCACGGAAATACTATAGCAAGCCCCACTCCCCCCAATGGTTTACTTCTGCTTGTGCAGCTGCCATTTGTCAAAGGCAGCATGCGTTCCGCAGATTCAACCGACATAAGTCCAGCTCAAATAAACAGAAGTTTATAGAAGCTAGAAATAATTGTAAGAGAGTGATAGACACAGCTAAGTCAGATTACTCTGAAACCACCAGAAAGCGCATCGAAGCACAGAAATTAGGAACCCGGGATTTTTGGAAAATCTACAACAGCGTAGTTAATAATGGACAGTCAATTATTCCCCCACTAACAAACAATCATGAGGTTGCTTGCACGGCAACTGACAAGGCTAATCTGCTTGCCAGTCGGTTTGCCTCAAACTCCACACTGAACTCGGTACACCACTCACTCCCTGATTTTCCTCTGCGAACAGACGCCACACTTGACGACTTGAAAATCACCCCTTCTCAGGTACATGCTATTATAAAAAACCTAGACACCTCTAAAGCATGTGGACCAGATCTCATCCCGGCTGTGCTATTAAAAAAATGCTCTGCCGAGGTTGCTCCAGTTCTGTCCAAACTTTACAATAAATGCCTTAACGAATCTTGTTTTCCCGACTGCTGGAAAACCGCCTCTGTGGTACCAGTCTTCAAGAATTCTGGTGAAAGAACTGACCCACTAAATTATCGCCCCATTAGCCTCCTCCCGCTTTTCGCCAAAATATTTGAGTCCTTAGTTAATAAAGCCCTAGTCCAGCACCTAACAGCTGCTAAACTCTTGACTGACAAACAATATGGATTCAGGCAAGCCCGTTCAACAGCAGATATCTTAACTGTAGTTTCTGAACGTATATACCGTTCATTGGATAAAACAGGGGAGGGTAGAGCGGTGGCCCTTGATATATCTAAGGCTTTTGACAGGGTATGGCACGATGGTCTTCTAAGGAAAATTAGATCATATGGAATCACTGGAAGAATTCATAACGTAATTAAATCCTTCTTAAGTAATAGAAAAATCAAAGTTGTCCTCGACGGACGTACATCCAAACAATATGACATAAATGCGGGAGTGCCTCAGGGGTCTATCCTTGGACCTCTATTGTTCCTGATATTCATAAACGACCTCCCTGATAATATTGTTTCGGAGATGGGTATATTTGCCGATGACACCACTCTCTATAACAGATATGAGGGGAAAACAAATGAACACATATCCAAGAAAATGGCAGAAACACTAGAGGATGACCTCCAATCCGTAGTGGAATGGGGACAAAAATGGTTGGTCTCATTCAATGCTGCTAAGACTAAGCTTGTTTCCTTCAATAACTACAAGAAACCTTCTCTACCACCAATAGCAATGGCCAAGAACACATTGCCTGAAAGTACTTCTTTTAAACTCCTCGGCCTAACGTTTACAGGGAATATGAACTGGAATAGATACATTGAGAGCATTGCCAAGGCTGCTGCAAGGAAGGTTGGCTCCCTCTACCGTGCTAGAAAACTACTTACGCCTGCCAGTATCCTATACCTCTATAAGGCAACCATTCGCCCATGTATGGAGTACTGTTGTCACATCTGGGCTGGTGCATCTGCTGCTTGTCTCTCGCTCCTGGACAGGGTTCAAAAAAGAGTCGCAAACCTGATAGGTCCTGAACTGTCATCTGGGCTTCAACCTCTGTCCCATCGACGAGATGTTGCATCCCTCTGCCTGTTCTACAAATACTTTAATGGTGAATGCTCTGACGAACTGCAAACACTTGTACCTCCCCGACGTAACTACCCCCGACAAACCCGACAAGCTACTAAGTCTCATCCCTTTACAGTGGAGATCCCTAGGTGCAAGAAAGCCTTTTACTCCAATAGTTTCTTCCCCAGAACTGCGGGTCTTTGGAACTCCCTTCCGGGATTCTGCTTTCCCAACTGCAATGATATGCAGAAGTTCAAGTGTAATGTTAACAAACATCTTTCTACTCTTCTCCCATCATAATGACCCCGCTAATTAATTCCCTAATAGTAGCCCCCTGCTTCAAAGTGGCACTGTGCCTTGTTTGGGGTGAAAATTGAATAAAAAAAAAAAAAAAAAAAAAAAAAAAAAAATAATATAAGTTTAAAACATAAGAAAAACAATAATTAAGAAAAAAAAAAAAAAAAAAAAAAAAAAAAAACCCTTGCTTGAATAATCATCTCCCTTGATTCACAAACGCAACAAGTATTTCAAACATCAACTGATTTATTTTAACGTTCTCCTAACGTCATTTTTTGTTCTATATTTCGCGGTATCACGTGGCAAACTCGGCGGCTACTTTTCCAATTTTGAACACTCTTCCGCTGTCTTCTCTTGAAAATGGACTAATAAGTCTGAAATATATTGAGATTTATATCACCATTGAATACAATAGAAAAAAAAAATTACTGTTGTTTAGAGTTAAAATTTGTGTGAAAAAGAAAAAACAAACAACAAAAAAAAGAACTTTATTTCTTTTGTTTGCATTTAATTTTACTCTATATAAAAAAAAAATCTCGCATTGTTCTTGGCTTTTAATTTTACCTTATAATATATATATATATATATAGATTATTATTTTATATATATATAGATTATTATTATTATATGTAGATTATTATTTTATATATATAGATCATTATTTTATATATATATAGATTATTATTTTATATATATATATATAGATTATTATTATTATTATATATAGATTATTATTTTATATATATATATAGATTATTATTTTATATGTATAGATTATTATTTTATATGTATAGATTATTATATATATATATAGATTATTATTATATATATAGATAGATTAGTAATATATATATAATTATTATATATATAGATTATTATTATAGAAAACACTGGAATTTCCGCGGGTCACGCTGGTCTTTATAATATGACTGACCTTAATTTGTACCACGGGGGTTTTAGAGGCGTGTCGGGGGGGGGGGGTAAAATGATTATAAAACGAAGTAATAACCCTATTTAAATATTAGGTAATTTTTTAGATTAGTCCACCTCCACAATTTTCTTTTAGATGAAGACTTGGATAGGTTTTCGACTATGCTGAATACGGAAATCGCATTGAAATTTTGCATAAAGAAGTAGTTATCGAGATATAAAAAGTTGTTTTATGCATTGTATTCTTTGGTGGTTATCTTTGTTATGCGTGTAGATTTATTTATGGCACGCGCGTAATACAGATTGCCACCAAAGAATACAATGCATAAAGCAACTTTTTATATCTCGATAACTACTTATTTCTGCAAAATTTTAATGCGATTTTCGTATTCAGCATAGTCAAAAACCTACAGATGTCGTCATTTACAAGAAAATTGTGGAGGTGGACCTAATCTAAAAATTTACCAAATATTATAAAAGCAAACAATGTTAAAACTTCTTAAAAAAAAAAAAAAACTAAAAATGGTTTGAAGGAGGGGAGGTTCTAACTCGAATACTTGAGGCGAAAGCGAAAAAAAAAAAAAGGGGGGTTACGAATAAACTAAAAAGTGAATTAGGTCAAATATCAATCCCGCAGTCAAGTTTGTTTTGGTTTAGTTTCCCAACATGTTGGCCCCCATAAAAAATAGGGGTGTCCATATGAAAGCAATTGTCTGTTACTAAAAACCAGGACAAACAGGCGACACAGCAAAATAGCGCAATTTTTATCTAGGGGGCATATAAACACTTCTTAGCGATAGTAGCCCCCCCCCCCCCCCCGAAAACCGTGGCGAAAAGCCTTTGCGAGACATACATAAAATGATCACATACATTTTGCCTTTTATATATATATATATATATATATATATATATATATATATATATATATATGACTAGTGGGGGGTACCCGGCGTTGCCCGGGTATTTAGAGGTATGTGTGCTCGGGCGGGGGGGGGGTGTTAATCAAAACATAAGAATAAACGAAGTAAAAAATTTTAAATATTAAATAGTAAATTATTAAATAAAAACCGTGAAAACCGTGACCTGTGTCGAAAGATTTTGCGAGACATACAAACACACATACATACATACATTTTCGCTTTTATATATATATAGATAGACTAGCGAGGGGTACCCGGCGTTGCCCGGGTGTTTTTTGGTGTGTGTGGTGTGGTGGGGTGGGGGTGTTAATGAAAAAAACCTAAGAATAAGCGAAGTAAAAAAAACCCAGAAAATCAAACGTTAAAAAACCCTGCTTAGCGGGGGGTGGGGGGGAGCTACCCGGCATTGCCCGAGTGTTTGTAGGTGTGTGTGGTTGTAGATGAAAACCTAAGAATAAGCGAAATAAAAACAGAAAACCGAAAAATGAACGTTAAAACTTATCTCAAAAATAAAGCGGGGAGGGGGGGGGTAATCAAAACAAAAAACACAAAAAAAAAACTAACGTACGGCAAATGAACGATGTTAAATGTAAAAATCTGAAAAACAAAAAAGAAAACAGAAAAACGAACGTTAAAACTAAAAACCAAAAAGAAAAAAAACGCGTGAAAAATGGCTTAAATAAGCCTGTTTCGATATTAAAATTTAAAATATCGGTGGGTACCCGGGTGTTTTTGGGTGTGTGGTCGGTCAGGGGTGTTAATGAAAACCTAAGAATAAGCGTAAGTAAAAAAAAACAAAAAAACAGTAAAGCGAATGTTACGTGAAAAATGACTTAAATAACACTGGTTCAATATTTAAATTAAAAAAATCAAAAAAAAAAAAGACATCTCACACCATGATTCGAACCCAAAACGTTTAGATAATGACCCAACGCGCTAACCAACTGAGCTAACGTGACGTACATGAAATTTAGTCAGTTCTGCCACTATTTAAACTAAATCTGGTCATGACGTCATCTGATGCATGCGTAGAACCGGTCGTCGTCACGAGAGGACAGTTTTTGTTGACACCCTCCCCTGTAGAAAATTGTCGATTTTGGGGTGAAAAAATTAACGTTTTTGGCCAATTTTTCGATATTTTTCGGGCAAAGGATGGAGCTTCAGATACCAGGGTTGTGAATTTTTGTTCTGTCTGTCGAAAGTTTTTAGTGGACACACGAACACACATACATACATAGTCTCAGCAAAGACAACAAATGCAGGTTCTGCCACACAGAAGTAGAGAGTGTGAGCCACCTGATTTCTAGCTGTAAGGTTCTGCTAGGGGACGGCTACTATACAATGCGACACAATGAAGTATGCAAATATCTCCACTGGACGATCTGCAATAAGTTAAATATCGAATGCAGCAAGAAGTCATGGGAACATATACCCGAAAGAATAGTCGGAAACAAGTCATATACCATCCACTATGACTATGCAATCCCTACAGCCACGTACCTAGAAAACGGAGCTATAAAACCCGACATTGTAATATGGGACAAGAAGGAGAAGGAAGCAACCTTGGTGGAAGTTAGTGTCCCGAATGATGCTGGGTTAAACAGAGCTGAGAGGGAAAAGATTACCAAATACCAGGGACTTATGTATGACATGAAAAGAAACTGGAACCTTAAGAAGATCTCTATCATTCCAGTAATTATAGGAGCAACCGGACTTATGAAAAAGAATTTTACAAACTATCTTACAAATATACCAGGTAAACCAAGTGCAAAGGAGATTCAAACAATTGCACTTAAAGGGACGGTTAGAATCTTAAAAAGATCTCTCGGTTGGAGTGTCTAAAATAGCAGGTGTATGTTTGGCATCTGGTAGGATGCCCCATCCCTGGCTTAAACAAAATGATAAGAAAAATGAAAAAATAGAGAGAAACATACATACATACATACATTTTCGCTTTTATATTTATAGATTATTACAGAAAACACTGGAATTTCTGTAGAGAACACTAGTCTTTATAATATCACTGACCTTAATTTGTACATGTTATCTTCCGCAGAATTTTTTTTTTTTTTTCAAATATGAAATGCAAAGACATAATTCAGAAATTTCTGGCGTTGCTGAATGCTAATAATGAAAATTTTACCTGTTTCGAAATTAATTGTTCCAAAATCATATTTGATATAAAAATTTAATTCCGTTGTCAATGTAAAAGCTTAAAATGCAATTAGTTTTATTTAAATATTTTTTATGGTGAGAATCAGATTTAAGAGTCTGGCATTGCTATGAGCTAGAAATAAATACCAGAGAGAAATTAAATAAAGAAATATATTAACAAAGAACAATTGTATAAAAACATACAAATAAGAGAATTCTACTGGTCAACAACTTTGTTACCTGTGTTTTTTCAGCTGATTCAGGACAAATTTTATGCACTGAATCCAAAAATCACATTGGTTTTGCTCAATCAGGTCAAGTTTTTGAGCTATGGCTACATGTATTTTTTTTTTTAATTTTTGTTCACATTTATGCATGTGTGGAACGTTTTAAAAGTTGATGGGGGTAAAATGTCATGTTGAATGATTTTGGATTTGAAATGATTATTTTAATAAGAAGCATTCAGGTCTGATAGTTCTTGGTGATTCTGTTAAAAAGGGATCCGTTTGAAGTCATAAAACCTTGAAATATTCCAAAAATTAATGCTCAGCATACACGAATGACGACTGGCCTGTACAGGAGGAATTACTGCTTTGCAAAGAAAGGAACACCCTCAATGATTTTCTTGTGGACAGAGAGAATACTGTTCCCACCGCTGCGCATCAAGCTCAGTTTAATTGAACAGTTCGGCTCTGAACAAGGATAGTGACTGATGCACTTACTTGTGCCAGGCTTTTCCAGAATTAATCATGGAGAAGTTGAAAGCTGGCATCTTTGATGGTCCTCAGATCTGACAGCTCATCAGAGATCCAAGTTCGAAAACTCAATGAAGGAAGTGGAACTGAAAGCGTGAAAGGTATTTGTTCTGGTAGTGAAGAACTTTCTTGGCAACAATAAGGCCAGAAACTACACAAAACTCGTCAACAACATGCTGACTGCTTTAAAAAACCTGGGCTGCAGCATAAGCATCAAGATGCACTACCTATTTTCACATATGGACCAGTTTCCGGAGAACCTAGGTTCAATGAGTGATGAGTGTAGAGAGATATTCCATCAGGATCTGAAAGAGATGGAAACCAGGTATCAGGATCACTGGGATGCAGTCAGGTGGTTGACTACTGTTGGAATCTGAAGAGAAACCTTCCTACCACTGAGCATTCCAGGAGTTCAAAGAAACGGAAATTCAAGCCCTGAATTTTGAACAATGGTGAAGCAACATGCAATTTACGTGTACCTAACTTTATCGATACACACCATTTAGTGTACAGTAATCAATGTTTCTATCAGGTAATCAATATATTTTGTTGCTAAAATATTTTTTCTCTTAAAATCATTTAGGATGATATGTATTAACAAAATCTGCTGATAATGCCACAAAAATGTAATCAATTTTGTTAGAAAATCTGATTTTTTTCAAAGCAACTTAGCACAAAAACTTGACCTGATGAAGAGAAATGAGGCCATTTTCTGATTCGGCAGCGCAGGAATACCCTAAATCAGTTCTAGAAATCTAGACAACATTCAAAAAGTAAAAAATTGTTGCCCAGAATTATCAGCGAGACTGTTTGGTTCAACTATTAGGCCTGTTTATACTGGAATATTGACTTTCCCTAAGAGCAGTACCTGCTATTTATAGCTGAGAGAGTTCATGTGTGTAGGTAAATTATCATCTTAGGAGAATTAGGATGGGATGCAAGAATTCAATAACACTGTTTTTTATTTGTTTGTTTTTTTGTTTTTTAATCATAAAATTAATTTTTAATTTCTTGAAATAATGCAAAGCCGTACCTAATGGGGCTGAGTGCCAAAAATGGAAATTTTGCTAATTTCAAATATTTTCCAAAATCGAATATGACACCATAAAAATATAAGTTTTCATTGACTGAAAAGCTAGTTTTTTTTGTTTTTTTTTAAATTTATTTATTTAAAGGATATTTATATTTACAATAAGAGTAACATGAATTTTAAAGGAAAAAATGTGTATGTGAGAGAGAGAGGTACGAAAAGAATTAGATAGTGTAGGGGTTGAATAATACTTTTTGTTTTTTTCCATTATATAATTAATTCTTGATTTCTTGGAATAATGTTTTTTTTCTTTTTTCTTTTTTGCAGGCTGTCCTCTTCACTGGGATGAGTGTCGGGACATTGGTCTTCTTGCTCCTCATGCAGAACCACCATCGTATGAACATGAGCAGCTCTTTAAGTGAGAAAGCTGTGAAACCCAGTGTCAAGTCAACAGAATCCCCAACGGCGAACACAAAGTACCTCGTTTACTACTGCGATAAGTTAACCCGGTGTCTTGGATGGGGAGATCGTCAACGCGGCATCATGTCTGCCTATGTGTTAGCCATGGCTACGAACAGGACGTTTGGGATTGTCATGACCAAGCCATGCATGTTGACCAAATTCTTTGTGCCCAATAAAGTCAACTGGAATATCGACATGGTCGATATCCAACATCGTAGCGCTCAGTATTTTGACTTGATCAGCAATGATATGTTTACAAAGACATTGAACACGGCCAATCTAGACTCATTGTTCCATGCCGATGTCATCTATGTTGTAACGAATCGGTGGTACATAAACCCCTTGCTAAAGAACAACCGCTATAAGCGTCGGTTGAAGACACTTGATCGAATGAGTTGGAGGCGTAGTTTTGCTAAGGTCATGAACCAAATGTTTCAGCACAGTGCATATATGAACAAGCGTATCGAGAGCACGATAAAAAAATTCATCCCGAACAACACAACCAAATTGGTTTGTGCTCAGATCCGGCTTGGTACAAATCCTACGATTCCCCTGGATTTTCGGGTAAGGAACAAATACTCTTCAGTTGGAGCTGTTTGGAAGTTTCTCCAGAAATATAATGATAGCAGCACATACAAGATCTTCGTCACGACTGACTCTCAGATAGTTCGGCAAAGTGCCAAGAAGTTATTTTCTAAGCAGATAGTCGACGTGGAAGGTGCCATTGTGCATGTGGACAGCTATGAACCAGGACGTGATGAGTTTGCATGTGGGGGTTTCGAGAAGGCTTTGCTCGACCAACATGTGCTCTCTTTGTGTGATGTTCTGGTCATCAGCCGAGGAGGTTTTGGTTTTAATGCTATTTATGTGCGTAAGAAGTCAAGTAGTATATTCATCTTTCACAACGGCAAAGTCGAACCGTTAGACTGTAATAAAAGTCCATTGTGTTATTGAGTTCGGAAAAAGAAAGTAAAAAAAAGAGAAAAAAATGTTTAAATTTCCGACATTGTTGTCCGACTTCTGCCGGTGTCTCTGATGATGACGTTCACCTGACAGAAACAATGTCTCACGAGTGACAATAATAAACACTGACTGGAAAACTTGTAGCTGATATGAAGAGTGGGAAGAAAAAAAAAGGGCCTTCTCTCTGTTCTCTTAGTGTTTGCGGGTGTCTTTTTTATGTGTGTACGTGTATGTATGTATGTAAGTTTATGTATGTCAGTTTGTGGGCGGATTAAAATAAATCTGCCATCGTCAAAATCCTTAATCTCTAATTATCTATGTATATTGATATCAACTAAAGACGGTTGAGAAGGGAAAAAGTTACACTGATGATAAAGAAGATTGTCTATTCCACGATGCCACGCTCCCATGGTGTGTGGGGATGCGTACCTCTTTTATCAGAAATCAAGTCAGTTTCGTGTCACTTCTTCCTTGCCAATTCAAAAAGAGCCTTCGTTTTTCTATCTTTTTTTTTTTTTAAATTTTGGACAAAATATGGCTTTTCGGAAGCGTCCATTTGAAACGGTAAAATTCGAAGAATATCATCACTGGTTTTTATGCTGAATATTCAAAAGAAACAAAACTTTGTTCTCTCTCTTCTCCCACCTCTCATTGACATATTTAATAGATACCAATAATTATATGGATTTAAAATATGTATGTTTGTCTCAAGTTTCAGTAAGAAATAATCGTACATAAATTATAAGTCTTGTATGATCCATTCTTTCTGAAATCGATTTATTTTAAATCCATATAATTGTATAACTCTTATGGAACTGATACTATTGAGCTTACGTTTATTTGAAAATTTGGATTAATTAGGTAACTCTTAAGATATATAAACATTGGTAGAAATAAGCAAGCTTCAGCTTTATTATACCTTTTTTATGATATCTTTTGTGTTAAAATAAAAAAAAATGAATATAAATTCACTAACGTTTTCGAATCATCACCAGGTGAAAAGGCAAATGAACAAAAAATCTTGAGAAAAGACAAGAATCTCAAAAAGTGAAGCGGCATTTGTAGACGCCAGAACGTCCTCAAACTGTTCAGAGAGGCATTAACATTTCTCCAGCTTCTTTGTTCATTTGAAAACGTTTATGATACATATGAAACTTATATTCATTTTTTTTTTTTTTCAACACAAAAAACATCTTAAGAAAGATTGAAAAAAATTTAAAAAGTATAACTAAGCACAACAATTCTGTTAATGTTTGCTTAAATTTAAAAATGCTGCTTAAATACACACTATAAGCTAGAAAGAACAAAAGATCTCTCAAATTTGGGACAAAACCAAACTGACAGCAAATCCTACACAAAGTGCTCAATATTTTATTGGATAGAGCTATATAATAAACAGTAATAAAATACATTTAGCTTTACATTTTACTGCAGTTTCACTGTATTACCCAATCATTATAAATGAAGCACGCATTGTATATTTTTGGAAACAATAAGACTCTACTTTATTTCCCTCCAAAAATACAATTGCTAATTCATTTCTAATGATCAGGTGATACTATGAAACTGCAGTGAAATGTAAAAACTAAACTCATTTTATTATTTATATCAGATTGGACTTTCTGGCAATTATAATTGTTTCGGTGTGATTTCGTATCTTTTCGGATAAAGTGCTTATATTTTAGCAAGATGTGGAATCCCTTTGAGACAACTACATTGGACGTGCGGATCTAATTTCACATTGCAAATAACTCAGTTTAATCTGGAATATATAGAGCACTCTAAAAAAAAAATACAAATCCGCAAAATGCACACATCTTTATTCATACAATTGTTTCTGCACATTTTCAAAACGCATCTTGGTAACAGATGTTTTCCAAAGTGTAATGAAAACAATTTTGATATTGACAGTTTTTTTTTGTTTTTTTTAGGGTGGGGGTGTAATTTGATGAAAAAAAAGTTCACCACAGAAGCCTTTTGAAAGTTTGTTGTCAAGAAAAATGTATGTTTTGGAAATGGCCAGAAACAATTACATAAGTAAAAATGTGTTTTTCAAACAAATTCAGAACATTTATTAAATTATTATGATATTAATATATATACACACACACACAAACATACACACGTACAATGTCTACATTTTGGGATATTTAATTTTCAAAAAAGGGGATGGTAGGATCTTTTTTGTTTATTATTTACCTTATTTTAAAATTAGATGGATTTTAGTGTAAACATTTTTATCCAAATTTAAGTGGGTTTGAAACTAGCACAGTTTATTTGCCTTTTCTCATATCTTTAAAGGGGGGAAAAAAGAAATAAACTCCCTTCCACCCAATATACCAGTTTAAGAATATGGTTCTTTTTTTTTTTTTTTTTTTTTTTTTTTTTTTTTTTTTTAATATATCTCCTTCTCCCCCTCGTAGGGAGGAATCCCATACAACCTCTCTCCACCCGACCTTATCATACTCCGGCGCTACTGTTGATGATTAAAGTGTGAAATCTATCATCTTCCCCTCCTAAAAGGACTGCCAAAAAAATAAAGTAAATAAACAAAAAAAAAAAATGAAGACTGACCTAGGAGGGAAGAAAATTGGTGATAATGACGCTTTTCTGCTAATTTTCATTATTTCCCTGGATCCTTGACCTTCATCAACAACCTCGTTTTCTTATCTGACCGATACAATTTTGCTGCTAATCACTCCCCCCTCCCCTCCAACCTTGTCTCCATCAAGATGCACAGCACAAGTTACGGGTGCATCAGTTTTAATTTTTTTTTTTTTTAAATAGGGACAAACTTTATCAAAACAATAAATCGCGAGTCGTGTCGTACATGTTTTTTTGACATTGTGTTTTTTTTTTGTGGTTTTGTTGTTTTTCTCTTTAATAAAACTTATGAGACGGATTACTTTTTTTTTTTTTTAACCAATCTTATTAACCATAGAATTGCTCACATTGTCACTTTCAACTAATTACCATATACATATACAGTAAGTTATAAAAATATATATGCCAATCAAGCGACACAGAAATGTGTATGTTTAATCTCCGTAAGGACTAACCAGGCTAAAACATATGTTAGGCTAACAAATTTTTATGGCAATGAAATGCAGAAAATTCTGTGTAGCTTGATTGCCAGATATATTTTCATAACTTACTACCTAGCTCTACTCCTGTAGTGAACAGTATTGAAGCAAATACTTAAAATCAATACATAATATCATTCAAACCCTGCTGTGTTTGACTACATGATTAAGTGACAGTTTTAGTCATTTAGAACTGCTTTAAAGCTTCACCGCTCACTCATTTTTCGACTGAATTTCAAATAATTATTACAGTTTATAGATCACTTTCTCTGCTATATTGTGAAAAAAAAGTTTTCAATTTTCGTTCAGTAAAACAAAAGTTATGGTGAATTTTCTGGTTTCCAAAATCATAAAGATATGTAAGGAGGTGAGCGACGCTTTGATGACTGGTTTCCATAGTAACCACATCACTTCAGCGGCTACTGTTGCTACTAATTCACTGCTGTCGCAGAAAGAAGTAACAAGTGAAACAGAATTAAAAGGATGAAAGGGAGATAATTGGGGTATTTTATTGAAAGCAGATGGGTGCCATACATTGCTATTGCATTTGTGTTTATGGGGACAAAAAAATAAGACTGAAATCAAACAAAGAACAAGCGAATTAATTGGAAGCCTGGAAAAATCATGGATTACAATAGAAAAATGTGAGCATGAAAAGTAATATGGTTAAGTTTAAACCTGGATAAGCAAAGGACTAGTTGTTAAAACTGGAAAAGAAAAGGACAAGATTTTCAAGTAAAAAATATAAATTTATAACTCAAAATATTGCAGCATTAAGAATTTTTTCAAATTCAATTTATAACATTATATAATCAATTCTTAATGCTGCAATATTTTAAGTTATAAATTTATTATATTTTTTACTAGAATATCTTGTCCTTTACTTTTTCCATGTTTAAGCTTAACCATATTACTTTTCATGCTCACATTTTTCTATTGTAATATATCTCCTCATAACATTTTATGTGGATGCATGAAATAATCATATATTAGTATAGAGGTATTCAATAAGGCTGTTTGCAATGCATTAAAAGGAACAGTGAAATGGGTAAAGAGATTAACCAAAACAGATAATTGGAGACAAAATGTGCAATGTTTTATGTTCAAAAACTCCATTTATTTTTCAGTAATTTTTTTTCACTTATTTTTAATAGTCCAAGATGAAAGAACATTTTTTCTTTTTTTAATATTTATATCGGAATTAAAAGCATAAAATACATAAAAAAAAAAATTAAAAAAAAACATTTTCCACATTTTCAGATTCTATTAAAAATAATTGAAAGATTTACGGATTTAAATGGATAAATTTTTTTGATGAAAAATATCACTTTTCTTGCCTTAAATTATTTGTTTTGGTTCATCTCCTCTTTCGCTGTTTCGTTTTTTTCTTTGCATTGCAAACAACCTTATGAAACACCTACAATGCTTCAAGCAAACTACAATACCCTCTTATATCTATCCTTCAGTCTTGACAGACTATGAATACTCACTGTAAAGGTGCCTGTGCATGAAATTTTTGTGGCAACAGTTGCACAATCCCCAACCACACCGGTCCTGAGTCGGCATTGTTAAATATCAGTGGCAAGTCAGTTCAGGATGACCGAAAACAATGCTGAGATAAGTGGACAGCACATACAGCTCCTAGAATTCCCAAATGATCACCCATATGGTAGTAACCAGGCTCAACATTGCTTAACTTCAGTGATCTGATGGGAACTGGTGTATTAACATGATTGTCATACAATATCTATGTATATATTCACATGCACACACACACATATTTTATCATTTTAATTCTTTAAGCTTACACAGAAAAAGTGTTGAAAAAAAGCTTGTACCTACAGTACAATTGAGCTCCAGACATAACAATGTAATAACATCAGAGTTCTTTAAAACAATATTATTCATACAATCATTTCCACCATATTAAAATCTACATTTTTCTTGTTTATCATAAAATCAAGATATGCTTCAACAAGTTGTATCCCTGGATATCATAGTAGTATTGTATCAATGAGCATCAAATAAAAAGCTATCATCTTAATTCCCTTGATCAGGAATCTTACGTTTTATCACAGCTATTAATCTTGGTCTCTAAGCTTGGTGATCTTGAGGATTCATTCCGTTCAATTTCCACTGAACCTTCTTGATAGTTTGCAAATTTCCCCCAAAATTCCACCTCAAAATCTTTCTGCATTTCCTCATTCAAGAGTCATTCTTCTCAACATGGCCAAACCAACATAGGCATCAGGATTTCACTGAGCTTTGGTACATTTAGCCTTGTGTACAGGGTATTAGAACTTATTTGCGGAGTCTGACTTGACCTAAGATTGTATATCCATCTGATTATTGCTCTGTTATTACAATGAAAGCGTTAAAAAAATTGTTTTTTAAGAAAAGGAAAATGTTCTTTGGGGATATGTTTTTGTAAATATTCACTTTTTTTTTTTATCATTACAGTGCTTTGCTTGCATCATTGATTTCATTATAAACAAAAACATTTTTTAATATGGTCGAAATTATTGTATGAATACAGCATTTTTTAAATATATATATATATATATTAGTTTTTCCGTTTTTCCGGTTAAATCACTGCTGGCCTATCCTCATAAGATGATTCTCATTGCCTGGTCAGAATGAGATAAAATGAATTATAATGAACAAATGTTAACTAGTGTTTAGTTTCTTTTTTTCTAACTTATATATATATATATATATATTAGCATGGGTACCCAGCGTTGCCTGGGTTGACATGAAGTTCTGTTTGAAACACACCGGTATACTAATCATTTTCATCATGGGCAAAGTAGATACCCCCACAACAAAAATAAAAGAACGGATGAAAACATGTAAATGTAATCGCCCCCCCAAAAAAAGAAGTATGTGATACCCTCTCCACCAGATATTTCGGCAGAAGGGCTACAAAGAGAAGAAACTATTCTCCGGATATTGAGCACTGGAAAGACCCCCCCCCCAAGAAAAGATAATCAAAAATAAATCATTACAACTTTTGTTTCAATAAAAATAGCAGTGAATGCCCGTACGATCGCAAAAAAAAGAAAAAAAAGATCTACCAAAAATTAATTCAAAAACAATTAAATGACATTTTCGTCATTTTATATTTCTAATGTAATCCACCCCCCAAAAAAAAATTGAATTTGTCATATTTTGGGGTTCATTCTGTTTATAAAATTGTTAGGTGAAAGTACAGAATGGTTTCATAAAAAATAATTAAATTTATCGTTATTTTATGTTTCAAATATAATTCCCCCACCACCACCACCACCACCACCACAAAAAAAAACTAAAAATTTTTATATTTGTCATGTTTTGTCCCTCCTCCCCCTTGATCGCCAAACTTGAAAAAATGCTAGAGATGACATGTCTGGTTGAACGCTTTGTTGCCAAAAAGTGGATGCTCATTTTACGTTAAATTTATATAGAAAAGTTATCCCCCACGCTAAAATGTTAATTTTTTTTTTTTCAAAATTTCTTCTTTCATTTATTTATTTATAAAGACTGCTTAAATGTATTAGGCCTCAAAAAACCAGGTCTTAATTTTATTGGTCAATGTCATGTTTCTTTCCAACTACCCCAAAAGCTTTAAAATGACGACTTTTCATGGTTTTCAGTGGTGCTGAAAACGAATATTACGTTTAAATTTGGGGCAGATAAGTAGTTTTCATGATATGAAAAAATTACTTTTTCAAAAAGTGGAGGATCACTGTCCTATATAAATTTAACGTAAAATGAGCACCCACTTTTTGGTCACCTAGTAATTTCTTCATATCATAAAACAAATTTCACTGTGATATTCGTTTTCAGCACCCCCGAAAATTGGCGCTGTTTTTTTTGTTTTTTTTTTACTAAGAGATGCGTTCATTTTTTCATCTCATAATTTAGGACGCTAATTGCTGTTAGTAAGTTTACAAAAGCATACTTTTGTTTTTCGTTCTTTTTTCATTATACAACTTGTATAGATGTTAACATGTGCCTCTGCAGTTTAACATTTCACAAAAATTCTGTTTACATTAGGAGGCGGTTAAGTAAACTACAGAAGCACCTCGTAAAACTATACAAATTCTATAATTAAATATCCATCTCAAAAAAACAAAAAAAATGAAAAGCAAAAAAATATTTTTGTAAAACTGACAGCATTATTTACGTCCCAAATTATGAAAAATAAATGAATCTCTTAGTAAAAAAACAGTGCCGGTTTTCGGTGGTGCTGAAAGCGAATATCAGTTAAATTTATTTTCTGATATGAAGAAGTTATTAGGTGGTTAAAAAGTGGGTGCCCATTTTACGTTAAATTTATATAGGAAAGTGACTGATCCCCCACTTTTTGGAAAAGTAATTTTTCATATCATGAAAACTATTTATCTGCCCCAAATTTAAATGTGATATTTGTTTTCAGCACCATCGAAAACCATTAGGTCGTCATTTTAAATTTTTTTTTTTTTAGGAGTTGGAAAGAAACTTTACATTGACTATTTTTTTTTTCTAGGGGTTAAACGACGCTGGGTAACATCGTAAAAATTGACCATTTTTAATTTAAGATATTAAATAAATTATCAAGAAAATCTGTTTCACAGGCAATTAAACACACTTGCTATGGTATAATTATTATAATAAATCCTGGGTAACACCAATTAAATTTTATAAATAAAAAACAAAAAGAGCAGTGGATGATGGATTTTGTTCACATGTGTCTCTGACTAACTCTGCCCTCGTGAGGATGCAAGTAAATGAGGACATTAGTTTTAACAAGATGCTGGAAAACTTTATCTTCTAATATCTTTCTTTGGATTGATGTATTTGAATTCCCTCTCTGCTCCCTGTTTCCCTCAGCTGTACCGACATGCAGAAATTTAAATGTAATGTGAACAAATATTTTGCTGCATTTAGGATGTCTGCTATGAATATGGCCCTCAATCACAATCGCCTTTTGTTTCAGTGGCAGTGTGGCTTGTTAATCTTTAATTACAACTTCAGATTTTTTTTGCTTTATATTATTAAAGTTACGAAACATTCTTTCAAGATTAAGCAACCCACCGATGAATTTCTTGATTGGTATAAAGAAAATCATGGGTATGACATTGATAAATCTATTATAGTTTTATTCCCGTAATAGAGCATTCAGATTTTTTTTTTGTTCAAAAATTGTATAGGGTGGCCAAGAAGTCACTGAGGGATTTTTATCTTTAATAGAAATTTAATTTGTGACTTAATGGCAATTTGAACATAATATGATGATGAAGTCAATGGAGATTTGTTTGCTGTAAAGAAAAAAAAAAACTAAAACATTTATGAAAACATCTTTTAATTGGTTTCCATTTTCAGCTTCACCAGCCTTTTCAAAAACATTATCCATGACAAATTATAGGATTAATTAATTCCTCTACATCGGGTACATCAAACTCAAAATCCCCATCAGAGCCATAAGTCGATTTGTATTGTCATCAGGGCCGCAAAAGTTGAACATTTAATATATAAAAGGCTATATATCTGTCTGCTTTTCTCCATATATTCAAACACTATCTCCTCCGAAACTAAAAGTAGCAGAATGGCACTAGGGGGAATTTTTATGGACCATTCTTTTATGGGTCTTTAGCTGGTTAAAATACTTTTTAAGAGGTCAAAAATGAGTCAAAATTGAAAAAAATCATGCATTTTGTATATTTATCTTCGTTTATTTTTTTAATTTTTAATCAGTTCATATGTGTGTCAAGTTGGTACAGTGGTAACGTCACCAGCTTTGAATGCTAGTTTCGGTTTCAATTCTAACTGATGCCACCCAAATACTTTTTTTTTATTTTCGGAATCACAACTCAATAATAATATATACGAAATCAGAACAAATTAAAATATCATATTTAAGCATATTTTACCCCCAAGCAAAACCGCCCCATCCCCGCTAATGTTCATGCTTCTCAGGTACATGCTATTATAAAAAACCTAGACACCTCAAAAGCATGTGGACCAGATCTCATCCCAGCTGTGCTATTAAAAAAAATGCTCTGCTGTGGTTGCTCCAGTTCTCTCCAAACTTTACAATAAATGCCTTAACGAATCTTGCTTTCTCGACTGCTGGAAAACCGCCTCTGTGGTACCAGTCTTCAAATATTCTGGTGAAAGAACTGACCCACTAAATTATTGCCCCATTAGCCTCCTCCCGCTTTTCGCCAAAATATTTGAGTCCTTAGTTAATCAAGCCCTAGTCCAGCACCTAACAGCTCCTAAACTCCTGATTGACAAACAATATGGATTCAGGCAAGCTCATTCAACAGCAGATATCTTAACTGTAGTTTCTGAACGTATATACCGTTCATTGGACAAAACAGGGGAGGGTAGAGCGGTGGCCCTTGATATATCTAAGGCTTTTGACAGGGTATGACTTCTAAGGAAAATTAGATCATATGGAATCACTGGAAGAATTCATAATGTAATTAAATCCTTAAGTAATAGAAAAATCAAAGTTGTCCTCGACGGTCGTACACCTAAACAATATGACAAAAATGCAGGAGTACCTCAGGGGTCTATCCTTGGACCTCTATTATTCCTGATATTCATAAATGACCTCCCTGATAAAATTGTTTCGGAGATGGGTATATTTGCCGATGACACCACTCTCTATAACAGATATGAAGGGAAAACAAATGAACACATATCCAAGGAAATGGCAGAAACACTAGAGGATAACCTCCAATCTGTAGTTTTTTTTTTTGTTTTGTTTTTTTTTACACAGTGATCACCACTTATCAAGGCCCGGAAGCCACTCAGGGATAAGGGTTATTGCAAGTACATTAAGTTAGTGAGGAGATTTGCTGAAGTGTTTACTTAAGGGGGCGGTTCATTAGGAATTTGTTAACATTGGACTTGAAGACATCCAAATTGTAGTCCAGAGGGAAGCAGGCTGACGGAACAGAGTTCCACAGGCGTGCAGTTCTAAGAAAGAAGCTTTGTTCATGGAATCCGCGTTTTGATTTAGGCACAGATATAGAGTGGGGGAAATTTTTCACAGTGGATTCGGCTAGACGGGTGTTTTTCGTGAAAGATTGGCGAGGGGGGACCAGAGATTGGAGTTCAGACGAGCATCTGCCATGGAAATAACGATAAAACAATGGAATGGGGAAAAAAATTGTTGGTCACATTCAATGCTGCTAAGACTAAGCTTGTTTCCTTCAATAACTACAAGAAACCTTCTCTACCACCAATAGCAATGGCCAAGAACACATTGCCTGAAAGTACTTCTTTTAAACTCCTCGGCCTAACGTTTACAGGGAATATGAACTGGAATAGATACATTGAGAGCATTGCCAAGGCTGCTGCAAGGAAGGTTAGCTCCCTCTACCATGCTAGAAAACTACTTACGCCTGACAGTATCCTATACCTCTATTAGGCCACCATTCACCCATGTATGGAGTACTGTTGTCACATCTGGGCTGGTGCATCTGCTGCTTGTCTCTCGCTCCTGGACAGGGTTCAAAAGAGAGTCGCCAACCTGATAGGTCCTGAACTGTCATCTAGGCTTCAGCCTCTGTCCCATCGACGAGATGTTGCATCCCTCTGCCTGTTCTACAAATACTTTAATGGTGAATGCTCTGACGAACTGCAAACACTTGTACCTCCCCGACGTAACTACCCCCGACAAACCCGACAAGCTACTAAGTCTCATCCCTTTACAGTAGAGATCCCTAGGTGCAAGAAAGCCTTTTACTCCAATAGTTTCTTCCCCAGAACTGCGGGTCTTTGGAACTCCCTTCCGGGATTCTGCTTTCCCAACTGCACTGATATGCAGAAGTTCAAGTTTAATGTTAACAAACATCTTTCTACTCATCTTCCTTCATAATGACCCCGCTAATTAAGTCCCTAATAGTAGCCCCCTGCTTCAAAGTGGCACTGTGCCTTGTTTGGGGTGAAAATTGAATAAAAAAAATGTTTAATAAATTGTAGCTATTTTTTTCAATTTCAAAACATACGAACATATTTAAGAACTTCTACCCTATGCAACCAAGGCCCCCCCCCGTATTTCCTCCTGTATCTGAAAACACACTATGCGACATACAAATATCTGTGTGTGATGTTGCTAAGCTAATGAAAAACCTTGATTCCAGTAAAGCAACTGGCTCTGACGGCATTCCTATTAGTGCTGAAAAAATTTCAACCAGAACTAGCTCCCATACAAAGTTGTTTAAGCGTTGTCTTAAGGAGAATTGCTTCCCAACACCCTGGAAACTCTCATCAGTATGCCCTGTATTTAAGAATTCAGGTGATCGATCATCTCCATCTCAGTATAAACCAATAAGTCTCCTGTGCATCATGAGTAAGTTACTTGAATCTGACACAGTCTTGTAGCGCACAGGGGCTCCATACCATCACCACCATAATCCACAAAACCCAGCTCCGGTGGGCAGGCCATGTCTATCGCATGCCTGACGGCCGAATCCCCAAACAACTCTTCTATGGGGAACTCAGCCAGGGAAAGCGGACTGCAGGAGGCCAAAAGAAACGATATAAAGACTGCCTGAGAACCTCTCTCAAAGACTTTGACATCAACCCCCAGTCTTGGGAGAGTCGCGCTGCGGAACATTCTGCTTGGCGCTGCGCCATCAGCTTGGGAGCCGACAGGGCAGAGGATCAACACATGACCCACAACCAGCAGAAGCACAAGAGGAGGAAGGAGAGAGCTGCCGGTTCACAGCCTGCCGATACGGCCTTTACGTGTCCAGAGTGTGGAAGAGTCTGGCGAGCACGGATTGGCCTCATAAGCCATCTCAGGACCCACCGACCCCCGACGCCGAACTGATTGATACCTTGGTCATCGTCGACTTCGACGGACGAGCAAGAAGAAGAAGACTTGAATCTGTGTTAAATAGAGAAGTAGTCAACAACCTCAGCAAAAATAACTTTCTTAGTGACATGCAATATGGTTTTCGTTCTAGATCTACAGTAGATGTGCTTATGGTTATTTCTCATAGGATTAGTGAATCTCTCGACGGAGGTTTCCTTTTTAGGGCAATTGCTTTTGTTATATCAAAGGCCTTTGATAGGGTATGGCATAAGGTCTACTTCACAAGATCTCCAGCTATGGTATAGTTGGAAATGTCTTTTCAATTATTAAATCATTTCTCTCTGATAGGTTCATGGAGTAGTGGTTAATGGACAGAAATCAGAAGCTCATATTATTAATTTGCTTTGAGCCCAAAAACATAAATGTTATGGGGTTGAAATTGGGATCAAAGTTTTTAAAAAATTGACCTCAGTGGTTTCTACCAAATTACTCAGCCAATTTCTGGTCTAAACATTTGAAATTTTACATAAAGAGTATTTAGATATAGGGAAAGCTTTTTAATCAGTTTGGATGGAAAATTTGAGTTGCCAAGGGGTCAAAGTTTAAAAGATTTGACCTTTGCAGTGTCTAGCAAACTACTCAGCCAATTTTGGGTCTAAAAATTTATACATAACAGGTATTCAGACATGCGGCAAGCATTTTAATCAGTTTTGGGGCAAAAATTTGGCTGTCAAAGTTGAAAGAGTTGACCTTTGCAAATTCTACCAAATTTCTCTGCCAATTTTGGGTCTAAGGACTTGAAATTTTATATATAGATAACTTGGACATGTGTAAAATTTTGTTATTTTGACCAAAATAATAAATGTTACGGGGTTAAAATTGGAGTCCAAGTTAAAAATTTACCTCTGCAGTCTCTATGAAATTACTCAGACAATTTTTGGTCTAAACATTTGAAATCTTACATAAAGTGTATTCACACGTAGGGCAAGTTATGAACAGTACATAGGGCCCGAGCAAAGCCGGGCTGAACTACTAGTAACAAATATTAAAGAGCAAGTCTTTGGTTAATAATTGGTTTTAAAACACGATCTGATTTCTTTCCAGTTAAAGAAGAGACGTTGCGAGCCTATCCTTGTTTTATTGTTATTTCAATGGCAGGTGCTCGTCTGAACTCCAATCTCTGGTCCCCCCTCGACAATCCTTCACGAAAAACACCCGTCTAGCTGAATCCACTGTGAAAAATTTCCCACACTCTTTATCTGTTCCTAAATCAAAATGTAGATTCCATGAACAAAGCTTCTTTCTTAGAACTGCACACCTGTGGAACTCTGCTCCATCTGCCTGCTTCCCACCTGACTACAACGTGGATGTCTTCAAGTCTAACGTTAACAAATTCCTAATGAACTGCCCTCTTAAGTAAACACTTCATTAAATCTCCACACCAACGTACTGTACTTGCAGTAACACTTATCCCTGAGTGGCTTCCGGGCCTTGATAAGTGGTGACCACCGTGTAAAAAAAGAAAAAAAAAAAAAAAAAGAGCAAAACAATTTTATGCTGTCTTAATCCATATTCTGTGCTGTTTTTGAAATGTTGACACAGTTAACATTGTTATTGTCCAGTAGACAAGGGCAACTATGTAAGTCTGTCCACACTATGATGGCCCCTTTTCGCCTGCAATAAGATTCTACACCAGCTAACAATGAGATAAGATCACACTTTCCTGTGGCTGACCTTTTTTCTTTTTTATTTTGAATGCTTCTTTGATCAGAGAAACTTGATTTCTTAAGGACAGGAAAACTTGGACGAAAAATTTCTTTTTTCTGTATGTGTGTGTGTGTGTGAGAGAGAGAGAGAGAGAGAGAGAGAGAGAGCAGGGCGATATCTTTCTTTACTTTTTTTTTTTGTAAATTTTTCTATTAACAACAACTGTATTTCCGTTGTCAATAGTAACACAACTTTTTACAACAAAAATGAAACGTCAAAAAAAAAAAAAGTATATAACAAAAAATAAGTATGTAACCAAAAAATAAGTATATAACAAAAAAATAAGTATATAACAAAAAATAAGTATATAACAAAAAATAAGTATATACCAAAAAAATAAGTATATAACAAAAAATAAGTATATAACCAAAAAATAAGTATGTAAGTAAAAAATAAGTATATAACAAAAAAATAAGTATGTAAGTAAAAAATAAGTATATAACAAAAAAATAAGTATATAACAAAAAAATAAGTATATAACAAAAAAATAAGTATATAACAAAAAAATAAGTATATAACCAAAAAATAAGTATATAACCAAAAAATAAGTATATAACCAAAAAATAAGTATATAACCAAAAAATAAGTATATAACCAAAAAAATAAGTATATACCAAAAAAATAAGTATATACCAAAAAATAAGTATATACCCCAAAAAATAAGTATATACCAAAAAATAAGTATATACCCCAAAAAATAAGTATATACCCCAAAAAATAAGTATATACCCCAAAAAATAAGTATATAACCAAAAAAATAAGTATATAACCCAAAAAATAAGTATATAACCAAAAAAATAATATATAACCAAAAAAATAATATATAACCAAAAAATAATATATAACCAAAAAATAATATATAACCAAAAAATAAGTATGTAAGTAAAAAATAAGTATATAACAAAAAAATAAGTATGTAACAAAAAAATAAGTATGTAACCAAAAAATGTTACCAAAGGCAAGTTACTTCTTCTTTTAGTGTTTTAAGTTAATTTGAAGTGGTTATTCAGTTTGAAAAACAAGTAATATCGAGTGTTATGTGAGAACAGGAAAAAATGGCTGACATGAGAAGGTCACATTTTGGAGTCTGGATAATCGTTCAAAAGTAGAAAATTAAACAAAATATTGCTGGTAACACACTATAATTTTAGAGTTAGGACTCCTGTACTGTGAGTCGGAAACAGCATCCAGCAACTGTCAAACCGGTACCCTCAAACCTGTCAGACAGGAGTGGCCCAGTCGAATCATGTTAGCATGTATGGTAAACAAGCACCCCCAGGATGTCCAGGTCTAGGGGAAGGGAATGAGGCAAATGTGGGGAACGACATTCATTGCCCTAGTCAAGAAACAAGGCTAAGCACTGGGCGTCTCTAATGAGTCCCTGCAGCTGCACCTCTGCTCTTGGCCAATAGGCACAGGAGTATGGAAGCCGGGCGATAGGCAGAGCCTATCTACTCCTTAAGCAGTTTAAGTTTGCAAACTAGTTATTTGATCAAGTCACCAGTTCTAGGGAGGTTATCGTCCAGTACTGAGGAGGCCTCTCTCCCCGTTTTGTGCCAAGACGTATGAGGTCAGTTTCACAGGTTTACAAATCGGAGTTTTCCTTTTCCTAGATGGATGATCTGATCAGATCTATGGGTCTATCAGCACCGAGAGGGTTTTCCCGCACCTGTTTTCAAGGCCAGGTATTTTTATGCCCCCGCATGAATAGTTAGGATTAATATTTAGTATCAAAGAATTAGTATCTGCTTTGAAGTTACTCCTCAGAATAGGATTAAGATTGGTTACATTTGGAAAGGAGTTATCTATGAGTATGGCTTGTAGATTTGAAATTAATTTCTACTAGGAAAAAAAGATTAAATATGTTTTTTGGATTAGTGCCTAATTGGAAAATTATAGTATAAGGGTTAAGGTGTATTTCAAAATGCGGTTATGTGTTAGTTTTCATGTAATGAACACCAGTATGTTTCCCATCTAAGTGAAAGAAATGTAGATTGCTAGTTAATATAGATCACTTATAGTCTGGGCACAAACTGTGGCTAATCTATTCTATAGGGTATATATATATGTTAAGCTAATGCATGCCTTAGCAATAGAATTCTATAGATGTTTAGTATTTACCGATTTTTAAAAGGTCAGCCTACTATTGTTTAGGACCGAAAGCTAAAAAAATAAAATAAATAAATGTTAAGGTACGTGCAAAGTATGTGATTTTGCATGAGCTTGGGGAGCAGAGCAATTGTTTTTTTCGCTCACTTGGAACAGGAGAGATGATATACTTACAAGAATACAGCATTAATATACAATATAGATATACAGGGATTAGGAGAGGTTTTCGGGGTATAAGGGATTGTAATGTTTTTATGCAAAGCAGACACAGGCAGGGGTCTTGGAGGCAAGTATTATCCCTTTTAAGCAGACATTTAGAAATAACATGTTGACCAAAGGAGGAGTCTATCAGGCATGTTTATGCAGTGTGATTATTTATGCAACTGAAACCTGGCCAGTAACCTGGTGTTGCCTGGAGGCAATTGATAAGAGAATGGTACGAGAGATGTGTAATGTGAATCTTAAAGACATCCTTTTAAAATGTTCTCTTCACTTTAAGATGTTACATTTGTTTTCTGAAAACTTGTGTTTATTTCCTTATGTCCAGCTGTTGTCTTTATCACTGGTTACTTTCAGTTCATTTGTGGTTTTAGACTCTGAAATCTAAACAATTCATGTATTCTGAAATCCAATATCTTACCATTTATTTTGGTGGCGGGTTTAAACAATGAAATCTCAAATTTCAATTTACAATTTAGCAAGGAATATTTCCACCATCCACTCTAATACCCTTTCCCATATGACTTAACCTTTTCTGTTTCCATGCCTAGCCCTGCCTTGATCTCCTTACAAATGACTATTTTTATTTTGTTCTACAAAACGAGTACCACCCTGCTCCTAGTGTACTTAAACTGATCTTCCAAGGTCAGGGCCAGCTTTTAAAATGTTTCCTCCTTCTAAGTTTCCTTTTATTTTGAACTAGCTTAGCTACCTGGCGTTTACTGGGGTTATAAAAACTAAAAAAATAGAAAAGGTAAAAAAAATGTGTAACATTTTTATATTCAAACTTTTTCATTTTTTCAAATCCCTCTATCACCTCCGCCCAGCCCATTCCTCTCTATTGCACAAAACATAATGCCAGTCATTCACCTCTTCTATATCAATAAAACAGTAGATGTGTGCATGTGTCTGTGTGTATTTAACTAATAAACTGGTCACAAAAAAAAAAACTAAAATTAACAGGAAATAGTAATAAACATACAACAAGAATGATTTATAACGAGTATGTTTGGGTGGATGGGTAACACATACAGAAATATGTTGGCAAGTGGAAATGCAAAATGTTCATGTTCAACTTGCTGATATCTATTACTTTTGCGCATGTGCAAATTCATTCATAGTTTGAAGTATAAAACTTTTCTATCGATAGCTCAAACAGCTAAATGTTTATTATTTAATTAATTGGAATGTTTATTGAGATGAGTATTATTTATTAATTTATTTATTGTGGGTTATTATCCTCATCTTTTTTTTTTTTTTAGTTGTTGTTAATGTGGCCAAATGAAAAACAACTATGAAAGACAGTAATTGCTGAGAATGCAGTTAGGAGATTCGGAGTTTCTATCCTGTTGTGATTACCACTCTGGCCAGCTTTGGGTAGAATTGAAACTGCAAAGCCGGCCAGAAGCTTAATTGGGCAAAAACGTGGTGAGACGAAAAACAACTAATTGCTGAGGATGTAGTTAGGATATTCGGAGTTCCTATCCTGTCGCGGTTACCACCTGACGAAGGCCAGAGGAATAGTTGGCTGAAACGTTGTGAAACAACAACTAAAAAAAGAGATGAGGATAATAGTCCGCAATAAATAAATGAACTAAATGTTTAATTTCGATTCTAGCTGATGGCACTCAAGTCATCTTTATTTTAATTTTTGAAATCAATACTAAATATTAGGTACAATATAATAATCAACAGAGAATTTGCTCTGTTATAATAAATACAAAATCTGCATAAATTAAAATATATTTAAGCACATTTTACAACTAGACCCTCCTCTGCCAGTCTTTATATAATACATAACATTGGAAATGGTTGAAAAACTGGCCTCGCCCTATGATGAAACCTCACCTAGATGATTCCCAAAGGATGAATATACATTATTGTTAATTTTAGATGTTATTCATCCAGGGCAATACCCATCAACAATATACCAACTTTGTGAGCGTTTGTTTTGTATTTTTTTTACTTTTAGCTGGACACACAGACAACGGCCCTATATATAATAAATGGGATTAGGCTATGCTGATACACTGATTTTAATGCTTCACTAACAATTTTACAACAGTTTATAAGAATTCTGGTGAAAGAACTGACCCATTAAATTATCCCCCCCCCCCGATTAGCTTCTTCCCTCTTTCCGCTAAAATATTTGAGTCTATAATTAATCAAGCTCTAATCTATCACCTTACAGTTGCTAAACTTCTTACAGACCAACAATACGGATTTAAGCAAGCCCGTTTTACAGCAGATATCCTAACTGTAATCTCCGAATGTATATACCATACACTGTACAAAGCAGGGGAGGGTAGGACAGTAGCCCTGACAGGGTACGGCACAGTGGTCTTCTCAGGAAAACCAGGTCATACGGTATCACTGGACGAATACTTAACATAATTAAATACTTCTTAAATAAGAATCCAGGTCATACATCTAAACAATATGATATAAATGCAGATGTACCTCAGGGGTCAATCCTTGGCCCTTTATTATTCCTAATATTTATAAATGACCTCCCTGATAAAATTGTCTCTGAGATGGGTATATTTGCTAATGACACCACACTCTATAACAGACACAAGGGGAAAACGAATGATCACATATCTAAGGCAATGGAAAAAACACTAGAAGACCTCCAATCTGTAGTGGCATGGAGACAAAAATAGATGGTCACATTCAATACTGCCAAGACTAAGCTTGTTTCCTTCAATAATTATTTGGCTGGTGCAAAAATAATGTCGTTTTTATATATATATAGTTGAACATCAACAAACGACATTATTTTTGCACCAACCTAATACAAGAAATCTTCTCAACCACCAATAGCTATTGGTTAAAGATACATTACCTTAAAGTATTATACTTTTTTCAAACTCCTCGGTTTAATGTTTACAGGGAACATGAGTTAGAACAGATACATCGAGAGCATTGCCAAGGCTGCTGCGAAGAAAATGGGCTCTCTCTACTATGCTAGAAAGTTACTTATGCCTGAAAGTATCCTGTACTTCTACAAAGCCACCATTCGCCGATGCATTGAGTATTATTGTCACATTTAGGTTAATGCATCTGCTACTAGTCTCTCACTCCTAAACAAGGTTCAAAAAAGAGTCACCAACCTGATAGGTCTTGAACTGTCATCTAAGCTTCAACCTCTGTCCCATCAATGAAATGTTGCATCCCTCTGCCTGTTTTACAAGTATTTTAATGGTGGATGCTCTGACAAACTACTAGCCCTTGCACCCCCTCGATGTAAATGCCCCCGACAAACCTGACAAGCAGTAAAATCCCACCCCTTCACACTAGATACCCTCACATATACGAAAGCCTTTCACTCTTTCTTCCACAGAACTGCTAGATTTTGGAATTCCCTTCCGGTTTCCTGCTTCTCCATTTATACTGACATGCAGAAGTTCAAATGCAATGTGAACAGACATCTTGCTGTTCAACTCCCTACATCGTATCCCTGCAACTCATGTCTCTGATAGTAGCCCCCTACATCAAAGTGGCACTGTGCTTTGTTTGGGGTGAAAATGTAGTAAAGAACAATTTTTAAAAAATTTGCACCATTTTTTTTTTTTTTTTTTGTGAATGATTTGTCTTTGGCCGTAAAATATTCTTTCTTTTAAAGTGAATCTTTTCCTGGGGCATTCTTTTGATATTTGCAAGCAGTCAGTAATTAATGGGAGCCAGATTTAGAAAATAGGATAGGTGTTGCAGCAATTTGAGGTGCTAATGTAACAATCTTCATGTGACATGGTGCATTGTCTTCACGAAAGAGCACTGTCTTTTCTTTTTTTTTTTTTTTTTTTTTTTTTTTTGAGATATTTCTGTCTTCAAACACACCAAACAATAACTATATTCGTTATTGATGTTTGTTCCTTACTCAAAATAATCAATAAACAAAATCTATTGCACATCACAAAATACAGGGATCAAAACATTTGTGTCTTTGCTCACTTTAGACAGCTTTCACCTGCTGTTGTCCACTCAAATAATCGCTGCATTGGCTTCGAATTTGTGGATCCATGTTTCATCCACTGTCACATATGAATACAAAAACTTCATTTCTATTGCATAAAAACAGCAGCAAGCAACAATCTGAATCATCAGCAAGTTGAATTACTGTGAGCAAACCTGACACCAACTTTGAACACTGATTTCTTATTGACAAATGTTCATGCAAAATGGTGAGCACACTGTCTTCTGATGTCTTCAACTCCTCTGCAATCTCCTGCAACTTCAGTTTGCGATCGGCCCAAACTAGTTTGTAGACGTTTTTGATGTTTTCTGGAACAACTGCTGAATCTGGACAATGTGAACATTTTGCATCATTTGTTTCTGTACGTCTGCATTTAAAGTCAGCATACCAACTTTTAACCATTATTTCCAACAAAAATCTGAATAACATTTATCAAAGCATTGCTTTGTTTGAACTGCATTTTCTCCCATCGGAAAAAAAAAAAATCAACATTTTCTGTTTTATTAACACGAAATGTTGATCCCCCCCCCTGTTTTGGAAATTTACAACGGTAGATTCGCTTCAATAACTGTAACTAGTAAACTAATTGATTTTCCGTTGAAGGTTAATACTTCATAAAAAATCATATGAATGTTTTTATTGGTGGCATCATCTATATATCAGGCCCAGAATTGTTGGAGTATACTCATGGTATAAAATATATTCATGGCACCGAAGGATTCATCATACCGATGTAACTCACTTGCTATGGTATATTTTTATACTACTAATACTATATATATATCAGCAAGCCAGATTTCCAGGTATAATACAAAGTGATGCCGAAAAGAATGAAGTCTTTGTTAGCTAGACCAATGGTAAAGACAAATATGAATATTGTTGGCAAGAAGTGCATTCAAAATGACAATGAAGTGTAAGCAAAATATGAACTGGACAAGAAGGATGCAATGAAATTTTACTATGAGAAATTGTTGAATATTGAGTCTTTATAGAAGCGAAAAATTTCAAAGTTGCAGAAATAGAATCTGGTGCAGCTATTAGAATTGAGAAAGAAATGGTAGGGAAAGCTGATAAGTAAAATAAAAATGTTGAAGATGATCAAAAACTTGATAATTCAGATCATAAAAATTCTTATCAAGAAAGAATTGTTATGTTGGTGCAAAAATAATGTTGTTTAATAGTACAATTGGGAAAGGGGAAGCTCTCAATAGAGGTAAGTACAAAATCATAAAGTTGATTGATGAAAGAAAATAATTGATCAGCAAAGATAAGCATAGATGCAAAGTACCACTGGGGCCATGTTTATCCTAAGACAAATGCAAAAGAAGTACCTTGGTAAGGAAAAGAACCTGCATCTTGTTTTTATGGATCTGAAGAAAGATGTTCACAGAGTGCCAAGAAATGGTGGGTTTTGCATAAACTAAGGTCAAACACGTAATTGATTAAGTTCGTTCAAGCAATGACCACTCATGCTCAAAGTCGTGATAGAATCAACAACACATTTAGTCACAGTTTTAATGCTAAAATAGAAATATATTAGGGTTCTGTATTGAATCTGTTGCTTTTAATTTGTGTCTTAGACACATTGTCTAAGGAGCTCCGTACAGGTTGTTTGGAAAAGATGCCGATGATTTAGTTCTTTCCTGTGAAACAATGGATGATCTTAAAGTTAAAGATTTAGGGAATGCTATGGAAAGTAAAGATCTGAGACTAAATGTTACCAAAACCAAAGTGATGATCAATGCAAAAAGAAAGTTCTCCTGTTCAGTTTATGGAAAGGAAGTCGGTTAATTTTTTTTATGGTAAAATAGTCAGTTTCCTTTCTTTATGTTCTGCTATATTTCAGTTAGCTTATGGATCTAACCCTAGCGAACCCATATGGACTTGAAGGAAAATTTCAGTGATGTCTTTAGATTCTGTGCAAAATTTAACCTTTATAGAAACTTATTTGTTAACATATCGATTTCTATAAACACAAATATTGAATTTTATAAAGAGTAATTTATAATACTAGAATACCCGTCCCAGGACGGGCAGAATTAAATGTCCGAACAGAATAATTTGCAGCACATTTATGTCCTTTTACAAAGATTAAAATCAAGATATAATGATGCTAAATCTTATGTTTAGAATCAGCATCATTAAATTGGATCTAATTTCATTATATGATTTTAATTCTAGTAATCCCAAATTTAAGGTTTAACTTGAAAGTTTAACTTGAGAAGAAGAAATTGAAATTCGAGTCATTTCAGTTATTTCATTCGTGCCTAATGAATATGGATAAAATTTCAATGTAAATCCGATGTAAATCAAATGAGAGATTATCCCCCTTATTAAGCCCCTTGATACCCTTTAAGATACACCCAAAGAACTGAAAATTGGTGAATATTTATTAATTTAAATCATTTATTGTTAAAATCTTACAAAAATCGGAAGTATCTGAATTTTCACGAAAGGCCTCCTCTCCATGTTTACTTTCTTTGCATGAAATAAAAATTAAATTAAATATAGCCCACATTTTCACCCTTAATGCTTAGCTACTGTTTTCCAAAATTTATAATGATCAGTTAATTAGCTTGGGAGTGAATCTTATTCAGAGAAATATATGAAACATATAAAAATACCTGCATTTAAACAATATATATGCCGCTTCCCGATTTGGGGGTACCAAATTGGTCATAGAGAAAATTATTCGCAACTTGCATTTAGGTATGAATGCACTTTCGTATAAATAATTGAATTCATTCAAAATGTATCGCAAAAACAAAAAACAAATAAATAGCGTTAAAAAAGCTTCAACCAGAACTTGCTCCCATACTTACGAAACTGTTTAAACGCTGCCTTAAGAAGTGCTTTCCAACACCCTGGAAAACCTCATCAGAATGCCTTGTATTTAAGAACTCAGGTGATGAGTCATCTCCCTCTCAGTACAGACCAATAAGTC
This sequence comes from Euprymna scolopes, assembly GCF_053919585.1. Classification (NCBI taxonomy): domain Eukaryota; kingdom Metazoa; phylum Mollusca; class Cephalopoda; order Sepiida; family Sepiolidae; genus Euprymna; species Euprymna scolopes. The sequence continues at coordinate 66,867,588 of NC_136506.1, forward strand.
TCCTGTGTGTCATGAGTAAGTTGTTGGAATCCATATTAAATAGAGAAGTAGTAAACCACCTCAGCAGAAATAACCTTCTTAGTGACACACAATATGGTTTCCGTTCTGCAAGATCTACAGCTGATGTCCTAACAGTTATATCTCATAGGATTAGTGAATCTCTTGACAAAGGCTTCCTTTCTTGGGCAATTGCTCTTGACATATCAAAGGCCTTCACCAAGGTATGGTATAAACGCCTACTTCACAAGATTTCCAGCTACGGTATAACTGGAAATGTTTTCTCAATCATTAAATCATTTCTCTCTGATAGGCTACTAAGAGTAGTGGTTGATGGACAAAAATCAGAGGCCTGCAGTATTAATGCTGGAATACCTCAGGGGTCAATCCTGGGCCCAACTCTCTTCCTGATCTACATCAATGATCTCCCAAAACACATACTTAAATCATTCGTTGACATCTATCCTGATGACACGATCATCTACGGCAACACATCAAAGGCTGTAAATGACAAAGTTATTTCTGATTCTCTCTTCTCTGATCTCGAGCGCGTGGTACAGTGGGGGAAGAGGTGGCTGGTTACCTGTAATGTATCTAAAACCAAGCTCCTATCTTTACATCATCAACGCTCAGATCCCCATCTGGCATCAACTGAAATGTATGGCTCTCGTCTAGGAGAAGCCCCATGTTTTGATAAGCTTCTGGGCTTGACCTTTACTCCTGATCTGAAATGGAACACATACATCAAGTCTGTTGCCAATGCCGCTGGCAAGATGATGAGATCCTTCTACCGCTCCAGAAGATATCTCACTACTGATGTAATTCTATATCTCTATAAAAGCCAAGTACGTCCAAGGATGGAATGCTGCTGCTATATCTGGACAGGAGCTGCAAAAAACAGCCTATCCTGCCTTGACAGAGTACAAAATAGACTTTGTGGCTTAGTGGCGGATGCCTTTTTTTCTTTTCCCTACAACCTCTCTCCCACAGAAGAGACGTTGCGAGCCTATGTTTGTTTTATCGTTATTTCCATGGCAGGTGCTCGCCTGAGCTCCAATCTCTGGTCCCCCCTCTCCAATCTTTCACGATAAACACCCGTCTAGCTGAAACCACTGTCAAAAATTTTCCCCACCCTTTATCTGTGCCTAAATCAAAACGTGGATTCCATGAACAAAGCTTCTTTCTTAGAACTGCACACCTGTGGAACTCTGTTCCGTCTGCCTGCTTCCCACTTGACTACAACCTGGGTGTCTTCAAGTCCAACATAAACAAATTCCTGATGAACCGCCCCCTTAAGTAGACACTTTATTAAATCTCAACACTAATGTAATGTACATGCAATAACCCTTATCCATGAGTGGCTTCCGGGCCTTGATAAGTGACGACCACCTTGTAAAAAAAAATAAATAAATAAATAAAAATAACATTTACGTAAATTGTGATATATCCAAACGGTGGTTCAAGGTGGTCCAGAAACCTGATTAATTGAGGTCCCAATTTCAAATCTTGCTAGATTCAGCTACTCTGATGAGTCGTAGACGACGAAACAGATGTGAATGGATAATCATATTTTAAAAACAATATATATGTCGCTCCCCGTTTGGGGGTACTAACTTGATCATAAGGAAAATTATTCCCAACTCGCATTTAGGTATGAATGCACTTTCATATAAATAATTGAATTCATTCAAAATGTATCGCAAAAACAAAAACAAATAAAATAACATCTACGTTTATAAAGAAAGATATATAAGGATAAAATCCAAGAGAAAAAAATAAAATGGAGAAACCTTAGATTATAAAAAGGGAAATCACATATCCACTCACCCACCCCAAAAAACATTGGTAGATTAATATTTCTTTTTATTGACAAAGATTTCATGAAGGTGAGGACAGATGGCATTTTAGATCAGAGACTAAAGATGACGATGAGGGAATCTGAAGATGGGTTGGAGACATGGGGGAGGGGGCATAGTAGTAGAGAAGAGAAGCTTGGGTTGAATGTATGAATGTAGTATTTCGTTCGTTGAAGTAGAGATTATGGGAGAAATCCCTACCGTGCAAGGGGAAAGGGTGGACCAGGGAATATTCATAAAAAAAAGATAAGGTTGCGGGAGGGGGGGGGGCTGATATGAGTCATATCTAGATATTTGGAAAGGAAAAGGAGGGATGCTGCAAAAACAATTCGTAGATATTTTGGTTTCATGTGAAAAAGAGTGAACAGGAAAAAGGAAGAAGGAACATTTTTTCATTTCATTTTTTTTTTTAAGACTAGCAGTTCAGCCCGGCTTTGCTCGGGCCCTATGTACTGTTTATAACTTTATGTGCATATATATATATATATATATATATATATATATATATATATATATATACTAAAAAGTTTGACTCATGTCCAGGTAACCTACATCTAAAATTTCAAGTGCTTAAACCCTAAATTGACAAAGAACTTTGGTAGAGTCTGCAAAGCTCAACTCTTTCAACTTTGACTTTATGGCAGCCAAATTTTCGCCCAAAACCTGATTAAAAAGCTTGCTGCATGTCTGAATACCTTTTAAGTAAAATTTCAAATGTTTAGACCCAAAATTGGCTAAATAGTTTGCTAGAGGCTGCAAAGGTAAAATATTTTGAACTGTGACCCATTACAGCCAAATTTTCAGACTAAAACCGATTAAAAAACTTGCCTTGTGTCTGAATACCCTTTATGTAAAATTTCAAATGTTTAGACCAAAAATTGGCTGAATAATTTGGTAGAGACCTCAGAGGTAAATTTTTTAACTTTAAATTCCAATTTTGATCCCTTAACATTTATTGTTTTGGGCTCCAATCAAATTAAAAAGTTTGATCCATGTCTAAGTAACCTACATCTAAAATGTCAAGTGTTTAGACCCAAAATTGGCGGAGGAGTTTGGTAGGGGTTTCAAAGGTCAAATCGTTGAACTTTGACCCCTTGACACTCAAATTTCCGATTAAAAAGATTTTCCCAAATCTCAATACCCCTATGTCAAATCTCGAGTCTGTAGACTGAAAATTGACAGAGTAGTTTGGTAGGGAAATGTACACACACACACGCACACAGGCAATTTCACTTTTATAGATATAATAGATTCACACGCGCGCGCGCACACACACACACACACACACACACAAACACACTAGAACACCTTTTTTTTATTTCACACAAATATGAGATATCTTTTTACAAAGGGTTTTCCATCTTCTTTATCCCACTTCACAAAACTAAATGAAACTAAATATAACCCACATTTGGGCCCCTTCTTCCAAGTAGTTTGTTTCAAATTCATAAATATTGGTTATTTAGTTTAGCAGTGAATCCTGTACATACAAACATATAGTCATACCTAGCTTTATATATATATATATATATATATATATATATATATAATTATTTTTATATATATAACTACTTCATTTACTCACATAAAATTAATATACGAAAGTATAGATTTATGCGTAAACTTTAAGTATTTATTTCAAAAGTGCTCAATACGTAGGTAGAGCTAGTTAGTAATTTATAAAGCTTAATCGCCATATATTTTATAAATTACTATATATATATATATATATATATATATATATATATATATATATATATATATATATATACTAGCAAAAGTACCCGTCGTTGACTGGGTTCAAAAACAGCCTACAGAAAATGGACTCTGATTTATGAAAGTATGATAGGTTATGAAAAGGAAGGCTTGTAAAGAGATAGCTTCGAATTTGGGGGTATCAAAACCAAAGCAAAATATGATGAAAGTAGAAATAAAATAGATAAACCCCATAATTTATTATACCATACCTGTTCACACTGAAACACTTATCACAATATTCTGTGGATCTATATTAAAAAACCTTGTTAAACTTTGTGACATATTTCCATTCTATGGAGGTCAGGCGCGAACGAACACTCCATAATTTTATTATACCATATTTCTTCAAACTGAAACATAATTATGAAAGTATACTTACGCAGATAGATATGAAAAGTCTTTATTAAAGTTTGTACCTATTTCCATTCTATGGAGGCCAGGCGCGAACGCAAACCCCACAATTTTATTATACCACCCATATTTAAGTTAAAACATACTTATCAAAGTATTATTATGTACATCTATATCAAAAACACTTGTAAACGCTTTTCTTTTTAATTTTTAAATTGTTTATTTCCATACTTTGTGGACCAGGCGCGTACGCAGACCCCACAATTTTAATGAATCATCATTATGCCAGATCAAACATACTCATTCCTGTATCTCGATACATCTTCTATCATTATATGTGATCAGCTTTCTATAATAGTCAACCATATTGGAGCCTATCCGTGACCAGACACACACAGAGACGTTCAGCTATATATATATATATATATATATATATATATATATATATATATATATATAAAGTGTGTGCACACGAAGGTACAAAATAGCCATAATAAAAAAATTATTGACTCGCGCTAAAATGATATCATCCACAAAAAAGCATTACTAATTGAAATAAAAAAAGCATTAAACTCATCAATAATCATTTTCCTAATTGTTGATGAACAAATAAAACGAATACTACAATCCCTTGAAAATCCTAATAATAATATAAGCCAACACTGCAAGGTAAACCCCATAAATATATTTTATCAAAATCAAATGATACCGGACTTCAGAATCGAAGAAAACGTAATTAAAAATATCATACGTAGATACTTGACGCCTGTTGACAGTTGGTTGGTTGTTTTTGTTTTACGGCATATAAACTTTTTTCAGGTTATTTAATGCCGAATCTAGTTATTTTGAGGAACGATTTTTAATGGAGTATATATATTTTTTAAGTCAGATTCTATTTAACTCATAGTTGGGACCCTAACAGGTACTACCACTCCGGGTCAAAGTAGACCTGGGATCAATGGCAATTAAAGGGTGGATCCACACTCCCAAGGCCCGCAAGGTGGGGCCTCACCATCGGATATAGTTTTAGGTCATATCCGCCTGTTGACAGTAATTCTAAAATTAAATTTATTATCTATTACAAGAAACAACTCATCACTAGCTATAAAAACGTTGGAACAAACCAATGTAGTGTATAAATTTAAACGCTCCATGGGAGAATGTAACTCCAAAAATAATACATGCATTGAATATATAACGACAACGTTGTCTCGGCGAATAACCATGCATCTAAATAATACTAGTTCTATATATAAACATTTAATAAAAGAACATAACTTCCCCCTCCAATCTTAGAAAGGTCCTCATTGACAATATAAAAATTATACAACATGAAATAATATTAAAAAATTAAAAATTCTTGAAGCGTCATATATTAGAACCCTTCAACCCACTATAAATGATATCGCATCCGAGAAAAGCAGTAACGTTCTAAAATGTTTTGCGTAGTTCGTATTGGACGGACTTTGTAAACCGTATCCACGAATTTGCTGATTTTAATACCTGAATTTTAATCGACCTATATTTTTAATCGTTTTTTCATCGACTCTATATATTTTAACTTATCGCCGTTTACTGTATATTTTAGTTTTCACTTTTAATTCCATTTTTCGCTCCTGATGATGATTCATGGACGAATCGAAAGCGCTCGTGGCAGCAATAACTATGGAACTTTTAATATTTTTGATTTTGATACAAAAAAAATTATACGGAAAATCGAAAAATTATAAAAAAGAATCATAAAGCAAAGTGTCTCCATTGCATTTAATAATATTTGCTTAAATATATATATATATATATATATATATATATATATATATATATATATATATATATATATATATATATTGCTTTTAAAAAATTAATAGTTTCAAGTTCCATCTGCATGAAAACGTTTGATCAAATATAAATTATATAGAGTTAGAAATACGTGCCAGACGTCATATTTCTGACTAGAGAGCTCAATGTATTTAGCATACAGAGAACAGGTTTTGCGCTATAGGGTAAGATTTTCTCACGCATTTCAGATAATTATTATTTCAGCCTAATGTTACCTTCAACAATGTATCTTTGTTTTAAAAAAATAATTTAAAAAATTTTAGCAACAGGGATAAATTAACAGCAATTTTCATTCAAATCATCATCATTATCATCATCATTATTATGATGATGATTTGAATGATCGATTCAATGTCCATTTCACATGCGGGAACGTTTTGGATAACTTTTAGAAACTGACTTCCAAACTAACATCTCTCTGGCCAGATCCTTATTTATTTCTCTCTCTCAAATTTATCCTTATCACAATTACCCGTGTTTTCTTTAGTTTTTCCCTGACAAAACTGCTCTTGGTACCTCAACTGATCTGCATCTACCAATCCAAGAATTTTCAGAAATTCTTTCAATCTTACCAAATCAACAAAATCGCCTATTTTGCACACACCTCTTGATACTGTCAAGATTTAATCTAACCTGAATTCAATATATGACCCAACTGGTCACATTTTTCTTGTAAATTTTTCTATTAAGTTTAATAAACATGCTCATCTCCTCCATATGTTTTAAACATGATGTGCAATTTTAAGATCAGCAAGATCTGCTTTAGTGTCCATCGATGGAAGGGAAGACAACTCTTCCAAATACCATGAAATCTTGTCCCATCACTGAATTTGTTGCAGTGAAATTTTCATCCAAAGACATTGAACACTCTTTTATCTTCTCCAACGAGTTTATACCCTGGTGGCATTGCCCGATTGTGGTCCCCTTTGTTACAGAAAATTCTGAATAACAGAGAATATCACCTCAAGTATTAATATAATTTAACCTAGAGCTGGAGAGAAAGGAGAGAGATAGGTGTAGCTAGCAGAAAAAATAATTTTGTGTTTTTTTTTAATATAATTTAACAGGCTTTTCAAACTTATTATTTTTAATTTGAAACAATCTCACTTGATCTCAATGGTGACCCAATGGATCATTATTTTTTTAGTAAGTTTAATAAATGTATCAACTCTTCCATATTCGTTATTCATAATCCACGCATCAAAGGGAAACAGGAATTCAATCAATTTGAAGATCAGCAAGATCTAGTCCTCATCCAAAAAACGGAAGAAATTTCTCCCAACATCACAAAAACATTTCTCTATCTGTAAATATTATGTAGGGTAAATTTCACCAGTGGATCACCTCTGGACTTTATAGTCATTTTCCCATTCTCCAAGGGTTGTACTCATTGTCTGATTTTGACCCCCTACAGCTACTCCTTGTCACGTAACATTCTTTTTGTCTCCTTGATATTGAGATTCCTGATTTTACAACAGCTCAACTAGAATTACCTAATCGTATTAAGTTATCTACGACCTTGCACACATTTCTTTTGTTATATGAAAACCAATAAAACATATTTTTAAAAGCTCCTGAAAAGATGTTTTTCTTTTAAAGCGAACCTATGGTCATACTCGACTGCTTGTCCACACAGTGGTAGCAGCCGACTGGCAAGCGTTACTGTATAACGAAGATTGGTAACATTACACCGTACTTGGCCTTCGGGCCAAGATTTTGATTGTAATTTTCATTTTCACGAAATAAATTATATATAAAGATCAAAGTGTAGTATCTGTTCTCTGATACATACACAGCGCTAGGCAATGCTGTTCTGGCGACACACTCTCGTACCCGGAACGCTTGACGAGCTTGTTGGGTAGCGTTCTGTCCGCACCCCCACTTGGTCTGTCTTTCTCTGCTCTACCCCCTCGTGGGGGGATCCGAGCTGATAATTTACGACCTTCCCGCGAGGGAGGGTCGGAAACACTTTCTCTCTTCCCTCCATTAACTTCCCACTCCCTCTCTCAGTTCTATCTTCCCTCTTGCCGCCTTTGGCGCCACTTCTTTTTGGCGCCAAAGTCGGCTCCCCACTTTGGACGCCGACTCCACGTCACTCATTTTGGTGAATTTTAATACAGGGAAGAGAGAGCTTTTTTCAAAAATGGACACCCCCAGCCCGGGGACCACCAATACAGATACCCCCAGCCAGGGGGCTACCACAAGAAAAACTGCTCCCCAAGAGGACGACTCCCCAACAGGGGGAGCAAAAAGCAACGGGGCATGCCGCCCGGACACTAAACCGAAGGACGCCCCCCAGAAGGGAGAAAACTCACCAGCAGCTCCCCAAGAGGGCGACTCACCACAAAGGGGAGAAAAAACAATGTTGGACGGGGCATCCCGCTCTGACAACAAAAATCAAGAGGCAGTAGCCCCAAAGGACGATAAGGGGGACAGTGCTCCCCAGGAGGGCTACTGCCCCAAAAGGGGAGCAAATCAAGAAAACGATGGGGCATTCAGCCTAGACCTCCCCAAAACAAAAGGGGCAAAAGCTCTCAAGGACAATAAAGGGGACAATGCTCCTCAGGAGGCCGACTCCCCAAAAAGGGAGGAATTTCCTGGAAGAAGCATAGAGCAAGGAGAGTCGGTCCCAAAGGAAAGCGGAAAGGGAAATGCCCCTCAAAATAGCAGTGCCAGTGCCAGGCGCTTGGGAGGCAATCGAAGACAGAGTCCTCTCCCTCATCATCTCGGATATGCCGGAAAACCGCCTCCTAGGAATGAAAAAGGAAGACATGGCGGGCTCCTACACAAGCTAAACATCCCGGTACTATACCTGTACCAGAGGAGCTACGCCATGTGGGACATCCTCCAACCCACCAAGGAAGATGCGGAGAGACTCTCCCTACAAGAAATTAAGCATGGGAGAATAAAACTAAAGCCTGAATACCAGGGCAGAACAAGGACCCAGGTGCAGGTATTCAATGTTCCTATGCAAATATCAGCAGAAATCCTGGGATCCTTCTTCACACAGTTCGGCGAGGTGGAAAAAATAACCCCAGTGCGGTTGAAAACAGGCATGCACTTGAGCAACTACACAGTGGCCATGAGGCTAAAGAAAGAAGGCTTCGAGGCGATAGCAGCACAGCTGACATTTAAGGAGGCAACTATGATGGTGGTGGTGGGGGGCGTCGTCCGCACTGCTGGTTCTGCTAAAAGCAGGGTCACATGGCCAAGAGCTGCCCTCAAATGTCAACTCCTACTCGAGTGACACTAAAGGCGGTCCCAACCTCTGAGACAGCACCAGTGTCCAAACAGGCTGTCACACAGCATCGAGGAAACCCAAAACCCCACAAGAGGCCAAGGGAGAGGAATGGAGCACGGTAATGAGGCGGAAATGGAAGCCCACAATCCCATCTGCCACCGTCCCATCACCAACCCAACAACCGAAGCAGCAACAACAACAGCAGCCTCCACAACAACCGCAGCAACAGCCACAGCAGCAGACACAGCAGCAGCAGCAGCCGAACCAGCCGTTGAACCAGATGCAGCAACAACATCAGCTGCCGTGGCCAATTCCACAACCAATGCCACGAAAACAGCAACAACAACAAAAACAGCAGCAGCCAAAGCAGTAGCAGCAACAGCCAGAGCAGGAGCAGCAGCAACAAAAACGGCGGCAGCAACCAGAACAGCAACAGCATCAACCAGAGAAACAGCAACTAGAGGAGCAGCAACAACCAACGGTCCCCACACCAATTGAGATGGGGACCAAGCGAAGAAAACACTGCTCCTCTGAGGATGAATCTGCCAGCTAGAGGGAGAGGAACTCAACCTCACCACTCCCTGGTTCATTCAAAAGAATAAAAAAGACAAACAAAAAAAGGAAAGGGGAAGAAAAGGCAGCCCCCACTCCTTGTGAGCATACACAACCTCTAACCACAACACAACCCACTTCCACCCCCAAACCACATACTGCACCAATACTAGACACCATACCAACACCAACACCAACACCAACACCAGACACCGCACCAACACCAGACACCACACAAACACTCGTCCCCACACCAATACAAATTGAGCCGCCATCCCAGAAAGAAAAGAATGAACCTGGGAGGGGGAGAGACCCTCCAGATTCTCCTACTTACGGACTCACTCCAACAGGGACCCTTGCCCTCGAAACGAGGGAGGAACTTTGTTTTGTAGACCCCCTGTCTGTGGCAATGGACTTACCACACTGGCAGAGAAAAAATTTAAAACCTCTGCTGGACTGCCAACAGATAGGGGAAAAGACGTTAATGTCCCCTCAAATTTCCCGGACGCCGCACGGCTAACAACTTTCGTCAGGCTTCCTGAGGCCTGCAAGACCAACGTGTGGACAATGCTGGAGGCCGCTGAAGGGGCTGGTCCAGGAATTGAACTGATTAGAAAAAATGACCCTTCCCTTGAGGAACTCGCAAAACAATGCAAGGGAAGGGTCCCAGTGTTGGTCTATCCGTCACTCTATAGGGCCCTTAAATTGACTTACCCTTTGGATGTCGGCGGCATTGTGAGAGAAGGTCAGGACATGAAAAACCTGACCACCTTGAGCATTGCACACAACGTCGGTGTCCTTTCCCCGGCTGACTTCGGAGCTGAGTGTAACACACCTTAAGGTAGGTACCATGGCTTTGAATTTGGCTAGTCTGAATGCGAGGGGCTTGAAATCATCGGGCCGGGCGGCTCGCCTCTGGCACGACCTTTTGTCCCTGAGATTGGATGTGGCTGTGATTCAGGAGACGCATTTCGTTTCTTCTGTGGACTGTCAGGTGCTGGCCTGAGACTTTGAGGTTTTCTCAGCATATGGAAGCCTGCGGGGGAAGGCAGTCTCCTTGCTAGTTAAACGTACCCTTTCCGCGACGGTCGACGTTGTCCATAGGGATGCGGAGGGCAGGCTGGTCGTGGCAGATGTTGCCGTAAAAGATTCTGTGTTTCGGGTGATTGCGGTTCATGCGGCCAGCACCGCTCATGAGAGGGTCTCATTCTTCAGTCAGTTTGACGTGTTTGTAGATTGTTGGAAGCGGGTAGTGCTAATGGGGGATTGGAATGCCATCTTAGACCCCGACATAGATAAGGTAAGAGGAGGGTCGGAGAGGTGCGAGTCCAGCCTGGCTGATCTGATGGCTAGATGCAGACTGGTCGACAGGTTTTGTGTCGAGCATCCAGGGCGGGACATGTGGACATGGACCAATAGTGTTTCCTCCTATCCAAATACCTATTTGGACAGGATGTTAGTTAGGAGAGGCAAAGTAGACTTCCTATCCTGTCCCACATTCACTTGGCTAGGCCAGACGGACCATAAATTAGTTATGGCTCGGCTGAAGCTAGGAAATAGGCCTAAGTTAGCAGGGTACTGGAAGTTAAATACCTCCCTTCTGGAGATACAAGACTTCCGAGATCAGTTAAGAGAATTGATTAAAAAGGCACTAGTAGGGGCGGTTACCGGGAGTAAGTGGTGGTTAGGTCTCAAAGCCAAGATCAGAAGCTTCTCCGTCAAGTATGCCCAGTGCCTCGCACTAGATAAGGCCAAAACGAAGAAGCAGCTAGAGCAGAAACTAGCCCGGGCTACGGGGGAGGGTGATAGGGTTAGTCAGGAACTAGCTAAGCAGGACCTTCTACGCGAGACTAGTGAGCGATATGAAGGCCAAGTAGTTAGAGCTAGGCTTAGAAAGATAGGCAATGAAGCAGTCAATTCTGATGCAGACGTGCGCTGTGAGGTTTCTAGGCGTGGCTTGGACAAATACATTGCGAAAGTCAGACATTCGGAATCGACTCGGGAGATCTGCGAGGGGTTTCGAGAACATTTCAAGGAGCATTTTACGCAGCAGCCCGATCTTCCGGACCTTGAGTTTAGCGACTATTTAGCTGACTCTCCCTGCCTCGAGGCGGCTAGAGCGGCTAGTTGCGAGGGCCAGGTAATGGAGTGGGAGGTCTTTACTGCGCTGAAGCAGGTCAGCTGTGACAGATCACCGGGACTTGATGGTCTGCCATACGAACTGTACTTGAGGCTGTCGCCCATGTTTCTGCCTCTTCTGACGGATATGTTCAACCATTGGTTTGCTCAGGGATCCATCCCAGGGCAGGTAACCAAGGGAGTTATGACATTGCTGAAGAAAGGTGACGGGCATGGAGGGGAAGAGTTAGACGACTACAGGCCCATAACTCTGCTAAACACAGAGTTGAAGATTTTGGCCAAGGTCCTGTCGAATCGGCTGCAGGTTGTTATCGACGAGTTGGTTGAACCGGAACAGAACTACGCTGTGAAGGGGAGATCGATTCAGAATGACTTGCACTTGATCCGCACGATCCTAGAGGGGGGAATAGATGACGACACGGAAGCCGCGCTGATCAACTTAGATCAGTCCAAAGCTTTCAATAGGGTTGACCATCGTTTCCTGGCATCTGTTTTAGAGGCCGCCGGTTTTAAACCATAATGTATAGACAGCCCATGGCTGTCATGCAAGTCAACGGAAAGCGCTCGAAACCCTTTGCTATCTCTCGGTCGGTTTGTCAGGGTTATCCGCTGTCTCCCCCGCTTTATGTCCTGGCTTTGGAGCCTCTGCAAGCTGAGACATGAGGAGGCAAATTCGGCCCTGCGCGGAATGGCTCTGCCTGACGGCTCAGCTGCCAAGATATCTGCGTTCGCCGATGATGTCACAGTTTTCGTGTTGGGCTTCAGAAACATTGAGGTCGTGTCGGAGGCACACATTACGAAAGAATCACAGGGCCAAGATAAACCGCAGCAAGTCGGTAGGACTGTGGTTGGGCGCCTGGAGTGGCAACACAAACCTCCCGGCGCCCTTCAGCTGGACAGATGGCTCGGTCCGGATCCTCGGCATGTGGTTTGGACCGGGTCTCCAGCTTGACAAGAATTGGTTATAGATACGGTCAAAGGTGGAGGCTGCAGCCAATTCGTGGCTTCCTAGGAAACTTTCCTTAAAGGGTAGAGCTGAGGCGTGCGTCACTTACGTCTTTCCTCTCATCCTTTACTGACTGGCCATATTTCCCCTGCCTGCACAACACCTAAAAGCTCTTGTCGAACTCTTGTCCTCTCTCCTTTGGGACAGAGGAAGACACTGGGTGAGCAGACAGGTCTGTATTCAATGTCCGTGTGAGGGAGGCTGAGGAATGCCGGACTTGAAGTGTCATCGAGATGCTGAGAGGCTGGCCTTCCTGAGCCACTATATGCAAGATGACCAATCGTGGCACCCTGTGGTTAATGCCGCCTTCCCCGACCTCGTTCTCGACCCTTCCATCAAGAGCCGTCGCAGGCCGCGGGGAGAATCTGCCTACATGAAAGAGTGCCGAGCCACGCTAAAACGACTACCAAGGTTCAGTGACCTTGTGACTTCTACCCGTAGGGAACCCCACAGGGATCTAGTGAAGGGGGCCGCCGACGACCCGCTATGTGCGCGTTTGGGTTGGCAGCTGAGTGAGATCCACTCCGCATGGAGCTGGGCACCAGGTTCGAGTCATCTGAACAATTCGGAGTTCTCTCTGACCTGGCGATTGGCTTGAAATGCACTTCCACTCAACAAAATGCAGTTCCGGGTTTTTAGAGTCGCCTGATTGTCCCCATTGTGGGACAACGGCCATAGAAACTACTGATCACGCTTTCTTCGATTGCCACAAACTCCGCCAGTACTGGTCGTATGTCAGCAAAGTGACGGCTCGCATCAATCCTGAGCATCCTCGCCCAATTACCGTATCCAATGCTGTGGACAGCGTGAGGCTGCCGTGGGACCGGGAAAGACAAATGGTCTACGTTACGATCCTGGCCGTGGCGAGAATGGTGATTTGGACGTCGCGTCTGCAAGGTTGCCGGGGAGGGGGGGTGGTGTTGTCTTTTTCTGATCAAGATCTAATCGCTTTCTTTAAACACCAACTACGGGTGAAGATCAGATGTGATATAAGAAGGCTGCATCGCGCGGCATTTGACAGAAGATGGATACATGTAGCAAGTCTGTGTGTACCAAGAGGAGCCAAATCTGAATACGTGTTCCCCGTCTAGGTGTGGAACGCGCAGTTCTGTAAAGTAAAATTAAACAAGTAGCCTCTCAGCTAGCTGAGTGTGTATTCCATCCCTCCCCAATTAGGAAGCCTCCAAGATCCCCACCCCCTCTTACCTGCAATTTTTGTTTTAACCCCTTCCTCTAAATTTTACCCATCTTGGAGAGAAAGAAATACAAACTAACCCCCATCCCTTACCCACAAAATTTTCTTTTCTCCATTCACCCCCATCTAGAGGGCATCCCCACCTAGAGACTGACCCACAGAAGCGAGCTTCCTTTTACAAACCTAGTGGAACGGGCAGTCTATCAACTAGACGGGGTTGGGAGGGTCCTACTAATCACCTTTTGTTTTTTCTTCCCCCCGCCCTCGACACAAATGAATTATTGTACCATTTTATTGTTATCTTTTTTTGTTTTTACACGTCAGTAAAAAATGTTTTAAAAACTGGGAGTTAAGTAGGACGTCCCCCAATATGAAAGGCTGAATGCGGTATTATGGTGAAAGAAGATACTAGCTGGGAGAAACTTTTGATTTTGTTTAGTTCTGGAGTGACAAGGATGAACAACGACCCCCACAATCCCCTCTTTTGAGTTGGCCATGTGCCTAAGTTTTTTGTTCATCGTTGATTTTGACTGTATTTTTAACATGAATAAAAGATTTAATATCTCAAAGTGTAGTATCTGTTCCGGTAGATACTGCAAGCAAAGACCATATGTGGGGGTAACCCCACATATCAGACCTTGATCAATGTAGGGGCAACCCTTCATACCAATTGTCACTATCCAGCTCCCCTACTCTCCGGGGAGTTGGTCCCCATTTCCCCTTCACTCCTCACATTAAAAATCGGCCTTGTGCTTAATTTGCTCAGTGGGGGAGCAAATAAATACCTCAAAGTGTAGTATCTGACCGGCAGATACTGCAAGCAAAGACCATATGTGGAGGTAACCCCACATATCAGACCTTGGTCAATGTAGGGGCAACCCTTCATACCAACAGTTACTATCCAGCGCCCATTTCCCATCTCTCCGGAGCTGGTCCCCTTTTTCCCTTCCCCCTCCCTCTCACTCCACATTAAAAAACGGCCTTGTGCCTAATTTGCTCAGTGGGAAAGCAAATAAATACATACTGCAAGCAAAGACCATATGTGGGGGCGACCCCGCAGATAAGACCTTGGTCAATGTAGGGGCAACCCTTTCATACCAATTGTCACTATCCAGCTCCCCTACTCCCCGGGGAGTTGGTCCCCATTTCCCCTTCACTCCTCACATTAAAAATCGGCCTTGTGCCTAATTTGCTCGGTGGGGGAAGCAAATAAATACCTGGTCCCTATTTCCCCTTCACTCCTCACATTAAAAATCGACCTTGTGCCTAATTTGCTCGGTGGGGGAGCAAATAAATACCGTATCTGTTCTTCAGATGCTGCAGTTCAATTTCTTGTTCTCTGTCAGTGGAGGAGAAATCCTTCACGACTGAGACAATTTTTATTTTTGTTCCTTTTCTCCACGTTAAAAAACGACCCTGGTGTCTAACTCTTTCCCGTGGGAAGGGTCTCCGATGACACCAACGGCCATCGATTTTTGCCACCAATTCCACAAAGACGCTAATGAATAGATATTTTTGGATTAAGCTATGCTAAAACGTCTCTCTTTTATAAAATCTGGATTGTTTTTAGATAAGAAATAAAATTTATTTTCATCATCATCGTCATCGTCGTCATCATTAACATCAGCATCATCGGTTTAGCATTTAAAAAAAAAAATTATTCCTTTGAAGATTGTAACGTTGGGTATGGGGCAGCCAAACCAGCTGCCAACACTACCCTGCTTTTTATTCAAACCAACCGAGACCTCTTTTTCGTATCCTCGTTGTTCCCTTAAGTGCTACTCTTCTGTATGGCTTAGCATTTGTTTACATGCTAACATGCTTTAAGAAATTGACTTCCAAAATAACCTATCTCTGCCCAGGTCTTTTTTAATCCTTCTTTTCCTCAAGTTCATTTTTATCCCTTCCTTCCATGCTTTTGTTGGACCTCCTTGTGAACTGAACCTACTACCTTAACTGTTCTACATCTACTAACCCAAGAACTTTCGCCCACGAGAAGAAATATAATCATATCTACGTTAAAATTCTCTCTTATCTTGACGGCTAATAATTTTAACGTTGCAATAACTATTTTCTTAATAATTGTCTATTAGATAATAATAATAATAATAATAATAATAATAATAATAATAATATCTACATTTTTTGGGAAGGATGACTTTGCTTTATTTTTCTACCTTGCTTGCTGCAAGAAATTCACCAAACACCATCTTACGTTGAAGATTATTTACCAGGCATAATTGCTTTTTATTTGCGTTATATATACGACATAATTGCGTTGACAGACCGGTGCTCGTTAACTTTTGGGCCTAGTAGGTAGCAGATCAGTGAATATTTGAGAATACCAGGGCTGTATTTTATTTACCTCTTCCCCGAGGGAGATTAAACATAAGGTTAGGTGCGGTTTTGAAAAGCCAACGCACTAGAATTAACGCGTCCTGGCTCACACACACACACACACACACACACACACACACACACACACACACACACAAAATGCCTGCGTATCCTCGACGGCATTCCCGATAAGGGCGTCTACGGCGGGTAGCAATAAGCTAATGCGTTCTCAAAAATAAGGTAGAGCCTGGGAGGGCGGAGCCTGAGAATGAACCGGACCATATCCCAGTCTGACAGAAACAAAGTCACTGTCGAACTGATTGTCGAAGATATATGTTCGACTAATAAGAACACATTAGAAGTTGTATGCGGAAGGACGGCGACATCTCCCTATAAAAGTTAATGTCGTAAACATAGATTACAGGTTTACATCCGTAAATAGAGGTTATCTTTTATGTAAATTCTATTGTTAACATATCATTAAGAGCATGGTGTTCACAAGGCAGGTCAAACTCAAAGGCCCATAAAGACCACCGGAGTCAGTTTGTGTTGTCATAATAGTCGCACTCACACAATTATAAAATGAAGTCGTTTACTAAAAATAATGGTAGAATTTTTTTCTTTTAATTTAGAAACACGCAATTAAAAAAATATATAATCAAAGAAATTAGCATGATATAAATGATGAAAAAGAAATGAACCATATTCGGATGTTATAAAATAAATAAGGCGATTAAAAAGTCGATTAAAAAAATTGTAATGAAACCCGAAGCGCTTTGCGTCAGACAAAATCCGGGATCATCAGCCTATTTCCAGGGTACCCATTTAGTAGAATTGGCTATTGGACCACACTTAATAGATAAAAAGGACTGTCGTTTTACATTCTCTCCGGAGTGTTTTTCTGTTTTGCACAGAGGACGCACTAAGTTCCACCTGTCTGTCCTCGAGATGCTTGCCATTAGGTTTAGCCACCCCCTACTTTGTGCAAGCAGAGAAACCTTCGGTTACAGTTGAATCTATTTAGGGGCGGGGACACATTTTATTTAGTTTTTTTTTTTTCGTTGTTACCCCTGTTGGAACATGATAAGAATTGGCAACCAACCGGATGTTAACGCATCCACCATGAGAGACAAAATGAAAAAATCGTCGTTTGCACATGGCTCCACGCATCGCTTCCGCTTGGGAAGAAAACAAAAAATAAGATAATCACAAAATAATTATCGATCAATGGCAGAGATCCGCGCCTAAATAAACACCTCAAATATCACAGTCGCTGGGAGCCGGTTTGCCACTATAAAATGAGGGAACCAAAAAGTGGGGGGAAATAGAGATTCGCCCTGCTGCGTCAGTGAACGCACGGACGGATTCTCCCATCCGACCTAAAGAGATAAAGAAGAAAAAGAAATAAGGCACCAGTGAACTGAAGCCGACTACGCTCTCATGTTATGGGCCAAACGCCTTCAATTCTAAACAATGCCTAATTCACACAAACCAAAGAAGAGAGGAGGAGAAAGAAGACGAAGACGCCGGGCTGCTAGCGCTGATGAAAGAAGAGACTCGCTTTCCAGTTACAAGCCAGGACACGCATCACCGTCAGCAGGATCATCGGCCTACCCTAACCTTCTCCATCGTCGACAAAGATGAGTTACATTTTACGAACATACATTCTTTGTCAATTCATACATACCTACAGACAGTTTACGAACATTCATTCCTTGTCAATTCATACATACCTACAAACATTTTACGAACAT
The DNA here is from genome assembly GCF_053919585.1 of Euprymna scolopes. Lineage (NCBI taxonomy): Eukaryota > Metazoa > Mollusca > Cephalopoda > Sepiida > Sepiolidae > Euprymna > Euprymna scolopes. The sequence continues at coordinate 66,885,613 of NC_136506.1, forward strand.
TCATCTCCTTTGTTAAATCACATTCCATCCTAAGAACATTTTGCCTCTCCTAATACAAATTGTTGGTAGTAAATAAAGTCGGTTCTCAACCTTTCAATATGCGTCCGTTTTCATATAAAAACCTCGAGGCCATAAATGGTGACACCCGAACCCGAGAGGAACACGCATTTCCTTCTATACCCTAGACCGCCAATAAATGGTGAACCTGCCGACCACGATGAAATCACACATTCCAAAAATAAATAGATAATAATAGTAAAAGGACAGAGGTATTATTGCTTAAGTTAAGAGAACCCACTTTTTTTTGCTCAAATAATTTACCTGACTAAAATAAGAATTGGCGAACAATTATACAAACACTAACCTTCAAAAAAAAAAAAAAAAAAAAAAGACGTTTAATTACATTAACAGAACGAACGGCAATCTGCTAAGATATTAAACATTTTTGTCAACCACTGAACGAGTAACCCACAAATTTCGCAATGGAGGATACTGTGTCAGCGGTCTCTGTAAAGATACCGGGATTTATGCATGATGCTGTGGACGGATGGTTCGCTATATACGAGGCACAATTCGAACTGAGGAACATATCCAACGCGACCACGAGATTCTATCATGTCCTCTCAAATCTTCCCCCCTGACTTGATTTCAAATCCTATCCACCAAAAACCTCACGGACACTCTCGGAATAGCTTCGCTATTTCGGGTGGCGATATGTGTTGGAACATGATGAGAATTGGCAGCCAACCGGATGTTAACGCATCCACCATGAGAGACAAAATGAAAAATCGTCGCATGCACATGACTACACGCATCGCTTCCGCTTGGGAAGAAAACAAAAAATAAGATAACCACAAAATAATTATCGATCAATGGCAGAGCTCCGCGCCTAAATAAACACCTCAAATATCACAGTCGCTGGGAGCCGGTTTGCTACTATAAAATGTGGGAACCAAAAAGTGGGGAAAAATGAGATTCGCCCTGCTGCATCAGTGAACGCACGGACGGATTCTCCCACCCGACCTAAAGAGATGAAGAAGAAAAAGAAATAAGGCACCAGTGAACTGAAGCCGACTACGCTCTCATGTTATGGGCCAAACGCCTTCAATTCTAAACAATGCCTAATTCACACAAACCAAAGAAGAGAGGAGGAGAAAGAAGACGAAGACGCCGGGCTGCTAGCGCTGATGTAAGAAGAGACTCGCTTTCCAGTTACAAGCCAGGACACGCATCACCGTCAGCAGGATCATCGGCCTACCCTAACCTTCTCCATCGTCGAAAAAGATAAGTTACATTTTACGAAGATTCATTCCTTGTCAATTCATATATACCTACAGACAGTTTACAAACATTCATTCCTTGTCAATTCATACATACCTACAAACAGTTTACGAACATTCATTCCTTGTCAATTCATACATACCTACAAAAATTTTACGAACATTCATCTCCTTTGTTAAATCACATTCCATCCTACGAACATTTTGCCTCTCCTAATACAAATTGTTGGTAGTAAATAAAATCGGTTCTCGACCTCCAATATGCGTCTGTCTTTATATAAATACCGAGGCCATACCCCTTTCGTATAAGTATTTCTACAAGGGGGAAAAACAAAACAAAACAACAAAAAAAAAACATTCAGACATATATCGTTGAAAAGTTTGTCTGACGAAAAACGCTTCAGGTTCCATTACAATTCGTGATTTTTTAATCGGCTTTTTAATCGACTTATTTATTTTATAACACTCGAATATTGTTCATTTCTTTTTCATCATTTTAAAATTTTGAAATTCTAATAATGATATATATATCTATAATATAAAACTGATTGTGTGTGTGTGTGTGTGTGTGTGTGTGTGGTCACGAATAGGCTCCTATATGGTTGACTACTTTAAAAAACTGATTACATATAATGATAGAAGATGTATCGATACACAGGATTGGGTACCTTTGATCTGGCACAACGGTAGTTCATTAAAATTGTGGGGTCTGCGTTCGCGCCTGGTCCACAAAGTATGGAAATAAAAAATTAAAAAATTAAAACAAAAATACGTTTACAAGTGTTTTTGATATAGATGTACACAAGAATACTTTGATAAGTATGTTTTAACTTAAATAGGGATGATATATTAAAATTGTGGGGTCTGCGTTCTCGCCTGACCTCCAAAGAATGGAAATAGGTACAAACTTTAATAAAGACTTTTCATATCTATCTGCGTAAGTATACTTTGATAATTATGTTTCAGTTTTAAAAAATATGGTATAATAAAAATATGGAGTGTCCGTTCGCGCCTGACCTCCATAGAATGGAAATATGTCACAAAGTTTAACAAGGTTTTTTAATATAGATCCACAGAATATTGTGATAAGTGTTTCAGTGTGAACAGGTATGGTATAATAAATTATGGGGTTTATCTATTTTATTTTTACTTTCATCATATTTTGCTTTGGGTTTGATACCCTCAAATTCGAAGCTATCTCTTTACAACCCTTTCTTTTCATAACCTATCATACTTTCATAAATCAGAGTCCATTTTCTGTAGGCTGTTTTTGAACCCAGTCAACAACGGGTACTTTTGCTAGTATATATATATATATATATATATATATATATATATATATATATATATATATACACACACACACAGGGTGGTCCACTTCAAAGTAGCCCAACCTCTCTAATTTTCTTACTGACCAACTGACACCAGAAGACAAAATGCAATTCATTTTCCAACATCTTTTATAACACTATTTGAATAATGCTACACTACACCTACTTAAACTTTTTAGTGGGTAATCCCTATATATATATATATATATATATATATATATATATATATATATATATATATATATATATATATATATATAACACGGAAATTACATAATTGTCGATGCAATAATTTATTTAAACCTTATGGTATTTTCAAGCATCTAAGCTAGACAATTAGATTTTTGATACTGAAATAAATAAAGAAAAAAGGATCGGGCCCCGACCGTCAAAAACCAGAGGGGGTGGTAGTAGCAATCCACTTAATACATTTTATAGAGAGGGTGGGAATTAAGTTAGTAGGGGAGGGATTTTTTTAAAAAAACAAGAACATTATGACACTTAACGACTGTCCGGTAACCCGACGTAACAAAAGACACACACACACACACACACACACACACACACACACACACACACATACACACACGCACATACACATATATATATATACACACACACACACCTAAATATGCACGTTCTTACCCGTAAATGACTTGACACGCGTTTACTAACACACACGCACACACACACAACACATACACACACACACGCACACACACATATATATATATACACACACACACACACACCTAAATATGCACGTTCTTACCCGTAAATGACTTGACACGCGTTTACTAACTTAGGAAGAAGAAGGAGAAATATACGGATATAGAGAGAAGGAAATAAACTGACAATCGGCTGCTCGTAAGGGAAAGAGAAGAAGAAAGAAAAAAGAAGGAAGAGCGTGACCATCCGCTGCCTGTCATATGGTTTAATTTAGTCTGTGTTTAAGAGCCGGACTTCCTCAGTGGAAGGCAAACTTTATCAAGTCCCCTGTCCGAAACATTAGCATGTCCAGTGTCGCGACCATGTAAATTTGTCTATATCATTAAAAATGTATCTTGCTCTTTTTTATTGACACTCTTAATAAGCTTGTTAAATTCAGGTGTTTTCTCCCTTGAATATCTTTAACTTAGTGTCTCTGTGTGTGTGTATATATATATATATATATATATATATATATATATATATATATATATATATATATATATATATATATATATGACTTTATTGTGGACTATTACAGACCCTCTCCTGTAAAGAAATATTAAAAAAAAAACCCAGCATACTACTTTCCGAACTCTTTGTTTCTGCCGATTAACCCATTGTATGTGTGCATGCGTGAGTATATATATATATATATATATATATATATATATATATATATATATATATATATATATATGTGTGTGTGTGTGTGTGTGTGTGTGTGTGTGTGTGTGTGTATGTATATATATGCATGTGTGTGTGGGGGGTGTATATGTATGTGTGCATCTGCACTACTCTTATCCCTTATACATCATTTAAGTATCCAACACTGCCCCCTTTTAACGAAACTAAGAACTTTTTATTTTTATAATTTTTGTTCTTTTATCTTATTTTACATATATATCAGTGGCGGCTCGTGCGTAAGATTAGTGGGGGGTGCTGTTTTAAAGAAAATACCTATTGTTTTAATATTGTGTAAAAATAAAACAAACATAAAAAATATAATTTATACGTATGCACACGTATAAAAATACAATAACTTAAAGGAATCCTAAATAGATGTAAATATTTTAAATATTTTACTTATTACATTCATTTGAAAGTAAACCCCATTTTTCTTGTTTTAATTTGTGAGAAAAGATTGATAATTTTCTCCTTAACTTCTGAATGACTGCTGAAGAACTTTTTTATCAATTGAAAGCACTGCAAGTTCATTTAGTCTTTCGCAACCCATGTTTTTTCTTTTCTTTTCAGAGTTGAAAAACAACGTTCTACCTCTGATGTAGTCATGGGAATTGTCAAGATAATTTTTATGAGTTTTGTGATTTCACTAAGAACATCGTTTAAATTGTTTTCCAAAATAAATTTCGGATCAATTACTTTGCAATATTCATGGATATCTGACCTACTATAAAATATTTCTAGCTCAGTTTCAAATTTTTCTTTGTCAATCATGGGATATGCTTCAGTTGTCAAGGATATCTCTTCTGTAGGTAGTTTTTTTCTTAAAACTAGCAAAGCTTATCTTGTAAAACAATTTAGCAAGTATTAAATGTTTATTTGAAGAATATCTGTCCGTTATATCAACAGATATATAGTCACACAGTTCTTTAGCTTCGCCCTTGAGTGTTTGTGAAGGATTTTCACAGTATTTGGTGTTTCTTATCTCTAAAATAGCAGTTTTGAAATTTTTTATGTATTCATTGACTTTATATATGCTAATTTCCCGAGAAATAATTTCAACATGAGACATAATTTTATGAAATAGCTCAAACCAAAATATGAAATTTTCATCGTTCAAATATTTCAGAATTCCTGTCGCTTCTGCAACGGTCTCATCTACATATGATGTTGACTGAATTTCAGTGACAGTTTTTTAATGCTTGAACATTTTCATGAACTCTATGTATGATAAAGTTCCATCTTGTGGCGGATACACGTAGAATGCTTACATCCAGATGCTTCTTGAGAATGTGGTGATCTAGAAAAGAAAGTCGGAATAGCGAAAATGTTAGAGATAAATATTCTAGCATTTCGTGTAATGCTAGCTGCATTCCTCATTATTAAATTAAGTTGATGCGCATAACAGTGAGTGAAATGCGCATTACTATAAACTGCTTTTATTTGCGCCTGAACACCAGCTTTTTTTGCCTTTTATGACATTTGCATCATCAAATATCTGAGCTATCAGTTTTTGGTGATTCCCTTGTACGATTATATCTAATTGTTGTAGAATACGTTTTGATATCCCATCAACGGTTTGGTTTTCTGGAATAAAGAATCCCCAAAAGCGTTCAAGTATTTTTTCATCCAAAACGTACCGTAAAACAATGATCATTTGTGTATGTTCAGACACATCTGTTGTATCGTCAGCCATGACAGCTACAAAGGAAGCTTTACTAATTTCTGCCCTTATTTCATCACGGTATATTTGTAAAAGACAGTCAAGTATGTCATTCTGAATAGTCTTGGAAACACCTTTGAAGACATTACTGGTTTCTAAGTGATTCTTTAAATCTGGATCTAATTAAGATGCAAAATTTAAAAATCCTCTAAATACACCTGCATTTACTGAATCATCTGTTTCATCATGTACTCGTAAGGGAGTTTCAAAGTTCCCACAAAAGAAAATACAATCTATTATTTTAGATAAAATTTCACGGTTCTTCTTAACATTCATGTTATGATGATTGATTGAAAGTCTGCAGGCCTCACTAAGTTTTCTTTAATATTTATGGTCCCACAAATTGATAGCGAAACTACAGTGTCAACGTGCTTCTCATGCTTTTCAGTTCTATCTTTCATTTTGCTAATAGTTCTGAAACTATCTTTTGCCCACGTTACATCACCCCCTAACAACAAACAAGGAAAACAGAACAATGCCTTTTTCAGGTCACAGCCGCAAAGCAAACTTTTCCGTCGGTACTATTAAAGCTACGAATATACACTTTGTTGTTGCTAATGCCTGGCTGAGATATTTGAATATCAGGCGTTGAACGGCTTCTTTTCTTAATTTCAACTTTATCATGGAGAGACAGCTGTGAAAACTCGATCTGTTGAAGTTCACTTACTGTCGCAGAAGTTATTTCTTGCAAGGAGGCCATGGTTAAATTCTGTTTATATCAACTGTGTTGGGAAAGGTAAGTACTAGGTAGTCTATTAGTAGAATATCAATTAAGGTAGAAGGAATACAATGTTTATGTGATCCGCTTTTTGCGATTCAACTGAACCGGAAGTTCTAACTGAGTTGAATCATACTTTTATAACTTTCAGGTCACAGATTTTTATTAACGAAAAACGTTTTACTATTTAACAACGGTTTTATTTATAAAAAGCTTGTTGTTAATTAAAATAGGCGTATAACAAAATAAACTTGTCATTAAAATTGCTTTTTTAATACAAATATTTTTAACTTTGCCATTATAAGTCGTCGAAAAAGGGGTAATACGCAAAAACATTTTAATAAAACACTATTTTAAATTGTGTACACTTTACAGAGTAATAAAAAATATACAAATATATTTCTTTTAAACTTTACAGATTAAATAAAATTTTACGGGCTTTTCCGCAGGCAAACAAACGAAAAACATTTTATAAAGACATTTCATTTACAATTTTTTAATAATTTATTTTTTAATAAAAACAAAATCTTTGAAATTTACTTGCCTGCAAACGATGGTAAAGTTAGGAGTTTACCATTTAAAAATGGTTTTATTGGATAACAGTTTTATTCAAAATTTAAAAATGTGTTTATAACAAAACTTTGTAAATAAAATATAGAATAAAAAAGTTTACATGTTTGTACTATGAGCAAACAAAAAAATTTAAAGATACATAATTTTATTTACAAATCTTTTCACAACTTTTTATATGAAAACAAAAACAAACTTTGCTATTTATTATTTGCTTATTATAAAAACGGGTTTACTTACTCGTTTTGTTATTGCACATTTTAATTTAAAAAACTTTGCTCAAAGTGTAAAACTTCTTACATTGTCCTCGTGTGTATATATATATGTGTGTGTATATATATGTATGTGTGTATATATGTGTGTGTATATATATGTGTGTGTGTACATATATATATGTGTGTGTGTGTGTATATATCTATATATATAAAAATGTAACTCTTGGTTCGTTCACAATTAATAGTCTAAAAAACCACTGGAGGTATGACTTCCACGTTTTGGTATAATATGTTTACTATATCCATGTGTGTTTTTATATATTTCTTTTTAATTATAACGTTATACTTAATTTTTCTATGATAAATAAGTGGTTTTCTTTGTACCGATAGGCCACTTTTTTATTTAGGGACAATTATTTATTACCGCTTCCTGTCACGTGACCAGTGTGTCCAATTTAGCGGTTTTCCTGCTAGATCTGGAGATTTCGTTTGCAATCTAGCAGGGAATTCTAGAAAATCTGGAGGTATTTCGCACCCACACACCCGCAATTTTAGATTAAAAAATAAAGAAAAGCGCTTGAAAATACTTTAAAACATAAAATAAACTCATTCATGTAAGTAAAAAAAAGTAGCATTTATTACCTTTGGTAACAATTATTTATTCATTATATGTTTTGTTTTTCACCTTTTTTTCGGCTAACCATTTTTAAATCTCTCTATAAAATCGATTTTTCCAAGTACATTTTCGGTGGGGGGGGGGAGCATTCCAACCTCCGAAGTTTAGTTTAAAATACGATAGAAACAACAGCAAAAAAAAAAAACTTATCCCAATACAGTAGAATTTAATTATCTACCAACCTAAATACTTTTAACATGCTAAAACAAAGTTTTTTTTGTTTTTTTATTTTTCTAATTTCAAAATATGTTGCACCATTATTGTGATGTTTAATTTGCAGTATATTTCAATTTAACTTTTATTATAAAAAGTTTGAGTTTATGATTTGTTTCCTGCAAAAAAAAAAAAAAAAAAAATTACCCTCTCTGAAAAAACAGGTAAAACTAACTGATAAAATATGTAAGCCTTCTGGGGAGCTAACCGCTTCAATATAATTCCAGAAACATATGGTGAGAAAACACGGAACATTTTATATATTGAATATACTATATTTATAATTTTTTTATGCTAGGAAGTTAAAATATGGAGTTTTTTTTTTGGGGGGGGGGATTAACGATTTTTGAAAATTACAGATGATAAAAGTTAAAAATCTAGCGATTTTCTGGACATTTCTTTTTCCTGATCTCGCGGGTTTTTTTTTAAATTTCAGTTGCCAAAACTGCATCACTAAAAAAACACTACAGGCTTAATGTAAACAGAATGTGTTTACAATATCGGTAAATTTTCAATGGGTTTAATCACATGATTATTGATAATGTAACCACGTGATTGAAATTTAATTTAAATTAACCACACATAGTCGCTTTCATATCAAATATTCATCGAAAAATGGTAGGTACAGATAAAATGAATGCCGACGCTCAAAGTGTATGAATATTTTGACCCCTCTCTTTACTTAAAAATTCACTAAAAATCAGGAAATTAACCAATTTTAATAAAAATTGCAGTATTTATCCAATAATAATCGCAGAATTTAATGAACTAATTATTTTTACTTAACTCTTAGTGAGAATGTTTTATTTTGTTTAAACAAAAAATATCTTTACTAAAGTTATGGTTTTCAGTAGTAAATAAAAAAACGCAAGAATTTATTTTTGCTTTTTTTATATAAATAAAGTATCGTAATTTGTAACAATAAAAAATAATTTTTACAGTAACATTACGAAAAAAGCCCCTAAAGTCCATATTAATGAATTCGAAATAACTCGAAGAAAAATGAATTCTGGCATATTATTAAGGAAATTAAAGATTCAATTAGATTCCTATTTCAGTCACCTAAATTATTTAGGATGAAATGAGTTTAGGAATTTATAGCCAAACCTAAATATTTTTTTTTTGCTTAAGAAAAATAGCATTAATACAGTAAGTTAGGTAAAATTTGCATAGAATGCTCTGCTTTACGGTTGTTGTAAAAATGGAACGGAAATTTGAATTTCGTTCCCTTTTAAATTCGGTACATCTTTACATTACGTCCAACTCATCGTTCACATTCGACACGTCAACTTTTATAGCTTTTCGGGTATGCTGGCAAGGTTAAGGGTGTCTATTCCGAAAGCCGTTCGGTAGATTGGTAGGTGTTTCAGAAATTTCGTGAAAAATAGTGAATAATTCAACCTCGTCTTTCCAAACTTATAACTCCTCGAAAAATGTAACTCAAGCCCTAATTATTTTCAATTAAAGGAGCAAGGACCAAGGTTTCATTAAAAAAAAACAAAAACAAAAAACAACAAATAACGTGTTTTTTTTAAAAAAACGGTTTAAACTTCGAACTTTACAGGTAAATTTCTAAAAAACACTACTCTTTTTGTTTTAAATTTGAATATATTATTTATTGACCTTTTCTCTTCAATTTGTGATATAAAACACTTTGGTGAGTAAATTATTTACTTTGTGATAGACATTTCAAAATGGGAGGCGTGAATTATTCAACCCCCTGTCTTTCCAAGCCTATAACTACTCGAAAAATGTAATTCAAGCCCTAATTTTTTTTCAATTAAAAGAGCAAAGACCAAGGTTTCATAAAAAATAAGAGAAAAAGCAAACCATGTGGTTTAAAAAAAAGTTTTAAACTTCGAACTTGACAGGTAAATTTCTAAAAAACACTACTTTTTTGTTTTAAATTTGAATATATTACTGTTATATATTACCTTTCCTCTTCAATTTGTGATATATACAACTTTGGTGAGTAAATTAATTATTTACTTTTTAATAGACACTTGAAAATGGGTGGGTGTGAATTAAAAAAACGATTGTCTAAAATATTATATTCGGTTTATTGGAAAGAGCATAAAATTTCACAAGAAAATAGCGTAAAAATAGAATCAATAGAAAAATTTTGATAGATTTTTAAAGTTTAAAAATTGAAAAATATTGAGTACGTAAAATTCATTACTGTTTTTTTTTTTAAATAAAAAAATATTTCTATTACTTTTAAAGCAACTTGAATAGTTTATTTTGGAAGTATAATCCATAAAGAAAATAAATAACCCACTTTTAAAAGAGAAATTACGAGTTTTTTTATATTTTATTCGCAGTTTCGTGTTAGGGGTGTCAAAAATTCCTACAAAAATTCTGATACATCTACTAGATTGGAGTGTTTATTCGTTGTAAACGTACCCGACAACCTATAAATGTCGACATTTCCAATGTGAATGGTAAGCTGGACTTATGTAAAAAATAACAAAAAGATATACCAAACTGATTTTTTCGTTTAAAAATGGAATTATTTCCCTTACGTTATTAACGTTTTTTTTTTGTTTTTTTAAATAAATTTTTTGTGTTTTATATACATAAAGTACAATTGTGTAATGTTACTGTTTTGATTATATTCGTTTGGGGGGGCACAATTAAAAAATAAAGAAAGATTAAAATGAAGTGAAATTTAAGTTTCTGTTCCATTTTTACAACAACCGTAAAACAGCGCATATTCAGCAAGTTTTATCGTAATTTATAAGCATAATAATAATAAGAAAATAAACAACCCACTTTTAAAAGAGAAATTACGAGTTTTTGTATATTTTATTCGCAGTTTCGTGTTAGGGGTGTCAAAAATTTCTACAAAAATTCTGATACATCTACTAGATTGGAGTGTTTATTCGCTGTAAACGTACCCGACAACCTATAAATGTCGACATTTCCAATGTGAATGGTAAGCTGGACTTATGTAAAAAATAACAAAAAGATATACCAAACTGATTTTTTCGTTTAAAAATGGAATTATTTCCCTTACGTTATTAACGTTTTTTTTGTTTTTTTTTAATAAATTTTTTGTGTTTTATATACATAAAGTACAATTGTGTAATGTTACTGTTTTGATTATATTCGTTTGGGGGGGCACAATTAAAAAATAAAGAAAGATTAAAATGAAGTGAAATTTAAGCTTCTGTTCCATTTTTACAACAACCGTAAAACAGCGCATATTCAGCAAGTTTTATCGTAATTTATAGGCATAATGTTGAAACACTAATTCAACATTTTATTTATTTTTTTTTTTTTTGCATAATTAATGATGGAAGTATTTTTCTGTTTATTTTCTGAACATTTGTTAAAAAAAATAATTTGTACATTCTCTTGAAAAAAAGAATCAAACTTTTCTCTACTTTCACATACCTATTTACATTGTTCATGTAAAGCATTCATCTGTTCTTTTTATAATAAAAATTCCGTTTTCAAAGAGAAACGTTTACTGCCAAATTTCTTTTAAAAAAGTGCAATTTTTCCTGAAAAAAAACTTTCACCTAACAATTTATGGTAAAAAATTCATCTTTTTTTTGGGGGGGGGGGAAATAACAATTTTTATTGATGAAAAAAATTGCAAAAAATAATAAAAGTAAATAAACGAACAAAATGCAATTTTTCTTGAGGAATGTGTTCCATTTTAACAAACTGAGCCACAGCAACGCGTAGCCGGGTACAGCTAGTATATATATATATATATATATATATATATATATATATATATATATATATATATATATATATATAAGGTAAAAACATTTCTGACTAAAATGTATTTTAAAAATAAAATTTTCTTCGCTTTTCTACAGAAAAAAATGTAAATATTTTTATTCTGTAAAGTTTAGCTACTACAAAGTAAATAGATTTCAAACTACTTAAAAACACAAACAAAATAAGCCATATAGGTAAAAAAAAACAAAAATAACATTAGTCGCGTTGGTAGCCCGAACACATTTATTAAAAAAAAAGTTTGGCATATTGTATATTTTTGTCTGCTTAAACCGCATTTTAAAGTGTGGTAATTTTTTTTAAGGTGGAGATTTTATTTACAAGAACACGTTTCACTTTTTAATAATAATAATAAAAAGAAAACATTAGTAAACAAGCCTCTTAAAAAAAAAATAAGCGAAAAAGCGCAAACACCGCGTTTCACGAGCGTTTGGAACTGCGAAAACTACAG